>NC_056752.1:4244333-4547500 GCF_018687715.1 Carya illinoinensis
TGAGTTATAAGAAACCTAACATTTTTACTACTTTTACAGCATGAGTCGTGCTACACCCACCTAGCTAGGGTGTAGCCAGACAAATTCTCCGAATTAAAGCATTGGCAATAGCTTATTCATTTTCATATTCATCTTCATATTTACATTATATACTTGTAAATTGGTCTACATTAGATTATGTATCTTCAAAATTTTACATAACTATGAATAGTATTTATTCAAGTTTTGAAGAACTACAATTCACTCTTCAAATATTATTTTACTATTTTTTCTCTCTCCTATCCTTTAAAATCAATTTTGTAAAATTTGTATTAATATGATTTTGATATATTAAGTTTATATTAAGTTAATGATACAAAATGTTCTTTTTAGTATATATTAATATTTATTGATAAAAGTAGTCATTTTGATTATAAAATTGATAATATTTAGATATATAAAATTTTTATTTTTGAGCACATTGTATTAATTGTAAAATATATAAAAATAATAATTTAAAAAAAATAAAAAAATAATATTTTATTGTTATTTGGTTCAAAAATACATAATCCAATGTGAGGGTTTTTCTTTATATATAAAATTAATTTTCAAAAGTTATGATTTTAAAGATGCGTATAAAGAAACCAATACTAGTGCTCTTATAAGACCATTTGGCCCTTTAATGTTTTCCTTACAGCGTGCGCTGTGACACCTTGTGTCTCTGCACTTTGCTAGATCGACCTCGATATATGCGCAAGATGCTCAAAGAAGAAGACTGATAAAAGCATAACAATTTTTCCAACTATGATGGCTATCTTCATGTAAAGACGCATCAAAATAAAAATATATTTTGGATGCTTGACTACAATGACTGGTAAACAAATTTTGTATGCATATTCTATTGACTGCTTTGCAGTGAAAAATCAGTCAAACTTCAAGTAGACCCGCCGAAACTAATTATATATGTTAAGCTGGTTTGTCATTCTTGTCAAGAGCTTCAATTTATTTAAACAAATCTTTCTGTGCAAGTATACCTAATTACCTATTCCAGGTTTATCAACAAAAAGTATAGGAATTCAAATTTACTTCGAATGTGCACAAAACTTCCATTCAAGATATTCACTTTTGGCATGCCAGTATTTACGGATTACTAGTATATAAGATGTATAATTCACGGGTTGCCCGTATTCAACATATTCACTTTTGGCATGCCAGTATTCACGGTAAAAGTACAAAGATCGCAACCAAGAAAATGGGGCCTGATAAAGCAAGAGAATTGGCCACATACGTATTGTTCTAGGCCCATACCAAGCTCAATTCAGTTGAACCTTGTCCACATTTATGAACAAAGGAAATATGGCCTCAACATTACAGCCCTAAAGGTGGATCTTTGCCCTTGGCCCATAAAAATTGAGTTGACAAGTGAGAAGTTCTGTTGAGGGGTATGATAGCAAATTGGGATTTGGTAGTTGCCTGTTGTGCCATAGAGTCAGCAATCATTAAATTTTTTGGGCTTTCCAACTATTGAAAAGTCTTGAGAATGATTGATATGATCGATTCTCCGGTCGTTTTGATAGCTACCGAGACCTCTCCATGCAAGTTGTTTTATCTACTTTGGTTGATTCCAACGACGAAATTTCCACTACTTAATTTACCATTGAAAGAATCTCTTTGCAAGGGTCTTCATTGATGTGTCAAATATATTGCCAATGTGACCCAACATCAATTAGTTAAAAAAACAAAAAAACAAATTTCTTTATGCTTAGATTTCTTTTTTAGTAGTTGTAATCATCAATAACACGAAACTTTGCCGTTTTAGGAGGTTTATGGCCCATTACTCCCAAGCACACACTTGGTTTGTGTAAGCCGATTGCTGCAAGTTCAGCCCATCTTCTTATTCTAAAGCGGTGGTTGGGTTTCCACTTTTCATTGCCCACTCTTTTACAACTTTGTGGTAAGCTGTTTCGCTTCACGTGTCCTTTAGTTTACACTTCCTTTCACACTTTATATGCTACCCTGCCCACGCACCTCCCATTCCATCACACTAAGGCGGAGAGACAAATAGAGATAGAGCGATGTCAAAGAATAAGGTCAAGACTCAAAATAGAGCCAAACTCAGGAGGATGGTGGGGCAGTTGACAGTGACTAAACCAAGCCATAGCGATGAGTTGTTAGATACTGATCAACAACTCAAAAGTCAAAATCACTGATGAAATCAGAGCTCATTTCGAGTCCTTGGTCTCCAAGCATCTCCGCAAACCCCAACAGAAGTGAGTCTGACTCTTCAACCCCAATCCCCGTGGACTCCACGCCCATAGATGAAACTATTCCTAAGCTTGACAAGTTTTGAGCGCTTCAATCTCGATCTTGTTGAGAAATGATAATAGAAAAAAATAAAATAAAATAAACAATCAGATACAAGATTTACATGGTTTGGCAACATGCATACGTCTACAGAGCTACAGATGATTTTATTATACTTAGCAATAAAAAATATATATTTTGGAGTGAAATTCACTATTCATAATCCGCTATACTGTACATTAAGTACATATTTATAGTTTCACACGGGCGTAACCAAGTCGAGCCATCCATTTAGATCTATATACTTTATCTCACAACAACTTTGGCAGAAATCCTAATTTTCACTTTTGTGCATTATTTGCTAAAGCTAAGTGTTGAGCATGCCTCGAGTGAACTCTTTGTCTAAGTTACACTTGAGCTACCTATCACGCGAACAATGAGTGAACTTTCTGCCTAGCACTTTTTGAGTCACAAACAATGCCCATTAGGCCAAGCCTACACTCCATAACCCAAATTCCATTGAAACTCCTTTGAAAAATCATAATGCATCATTATCAAATCGGGCTGACACAGCAACAAAACTAAGCTCCATAAACCTAAGAGATCTCAAGTCTCTAGCAAGCATCCTAGCACCGCTTTACATTTTATGCTTATTTTTTTTCATGTTTCTTTGCAATTGCTTAGTTTCTCTAAACGCGATTTGCATATTACATTTTTGGCCAATGGAGTTCCTGAGGTGCAAGATGAACATCTGGAGACCCAGTGCTACAGGGATTGGAGTTGCACTCCACCAACAAACAGCATCACATGGTTTGATATCATTGATATCAACCTTTGTCTTACCATGTCTTACCATTTATTTTCTTTTCCAATAAAAATTAATATTTTGGTTTAGAGAGCTTGAATGCTTATTGGGTTTCGATTTTTTTGATTAAAAGTAAAGGATAAGGGTGGTGGCCGAGAGTAGAAGGTGAAAGTGGATACGAGGTTAAGTTGTAGAATGGCCAAGATTAAGCAGGTGGGGTGTCTTTCAATTAATTGAGATGCAATTCTGCAACATCAAGTACTAATTTTTATAGTTTTTATTGGGATTTGATTATATTGGAAGAAAGGGATTTTTTTAGTTTTTAGTTTTTGAGAAATAGACTTCATTCATTTAAGAAAGTGAAGTTATAGCTGTGATCTGATATAATTATAAGCCAACTATTCACAATTGGAGCTCTCCCAGTACACAAATTACGTACAAAAGCAAATAGACTATGGTGGTATTGAGGGACACGCACCACCTTAGATGTGTAGGGAACGATCCAACTAAAGAAACCGAGGGCCCTTATCCCAAAAATGTCACCCGTGGCTGCAAGGGAGATTCCCTATGTGGCGGCACGTAGAACTCATGTGCACTTTGACCCGCACGTGTGACTCATGCGCCACTCCATTCGACGAAATTCTTCACCCGTTTGAAGGATTGGTGGCTTGGGAATCTTGCAGTGGGATGCGTGGTGGTTGTTAGGCTTTGGAGAACAACAGATCGATGTTTCACCACACTTTGGATGGAAAACACAAATAGAAAAAGGAAAAACCACTACACACTGTTTGATCTAAATAGATGGGAGGAGGGAGGGAGGAGTCAAAGCCCCAACCCCCCCACGGCCTATTTTTGAGAGAGAGAGAGAGAGAGCTTTAGGGTTTCTCGCATCAAACATAGTTAGTAACTAACTATTGTTTTGTTCTTTTAATGAACATAGGTGGAAGGGATATATTCCTTCCTCGCCAGTCGCCCGGTCTACTCCATCTCCAGGAAGCTCAACAACAAGAATGTAACTCGTCCACCAAGCAATAAAAGAGAAAGAGGGCCCAAAGCCAATGCAGGAAAATGATCAATGTGGCAATATGAGACAACATTCACTCTAACACATCTCCTCCCGAATAATTCACAGGGGAGCCACACCATATTAAATGGTCAAACACGAAATGCAGGCATGAGATTCTAGTGGGAGTCACTGTTCCTAATAGAGTGCCCAAATAATGACCGCACTCCCCCACCTACCATAAGGGACATAACCTAGGGAAGCCCATTCTCATTAAATGCAACGGTGTGTCAACCTTAACAGTGCTAGGCCAAGACACTAGGACAAAGATTACCTTATTATTTCTACGTACCTTTCAATCAAGCTAGCCTACTCCAATATATATAGATACACAATAATGTATAGGGTGAAGCTATTCTTATGAAATTTTGGTTTTAAAGGTATATTTTGAAAAGGAAAATGCGTACATTCAAAGTCTCAATAGAATGAATTGCCTCTCGCTGTTGAGAAGGGGGGGAATAAGAAAGTTGAAATCTTTACTTTTTGTAAAGATTAGAGCTAGAAACACTACAACAAAATTCATTTTTGGGAGGATTTTTGTTTGAGAAGAAATGAAAATCGTCCCAAAAAATGAGATATATGGACACAATTCAAAATGTGGCTGAAAATTGACGGAAGGTGTTTACCATTCAAACGATATACGTAAGGATAAAAAATTTCATCCCGTATAAAATTATTGTTCGAACATTAAAAAAATGTTCAAAAAAAATAAAATAAACATTCAAACGGATATTATATATGGTCGAAAGAGAATTTGGCACGTTAGGCGACAAAATTTAGCTGGACATTGACTTCTCATTCGAACAATATACAACAATGTTCGATCATCAAGGTTAATCAATGTTTGAACAAATATTATATATGGTCAAATAGTAAGTTGGCGGGTTAAGTCACTAATTTTAGAGGAACATTGACTTACCGTTTGAACATATTATTATACTGTTTGAACTGATAGGTTAATCAATATTCGAACGTAAAATAAAGTGTTCGAAAGGAGATTTATTGCAAAAATATCTAACAGGAATGGAGAAAGTTTCAATGGTTATATATTCCGTTCGAATGATGAAAAAACTTTTACAATTTTTTATGGCAACACAATACCTTACTTAATTATGGAAAAATATATAATTTAGCAATTAAATAATATATATAATAGAAATTGATAATGAATTTAGAAAAGATAAAGATGATTCGCCATTAAATTACACTTACAAAACGCTAAATATTGTCTATTGCCCAGATTACTAACACAAAAAGGGGTGAATTGGATTGTATTTAAAAATTAACAATTATAAGCCAAAAATAAAATATAAAATATAAACAAAACACGAATCAGCAATAAATATAAAGAGTAATGGTAAAAGAGAAGTAAACTCATTATTTTAATGAGCTGCAGCCCCATTGCCTATGTATTTACCTCAAGCTATCCTTTAAAGATTCTCAAATTTAACAATCAATCTCCTTCAAGTGAAAATAGAAATCCATGACACATTTAAATAATACCGCTACAAATAATCTATGTAGAATACCTTCTACATGTATAATCACCTTACATGTAGTGATTCAACTATTATCTGTGTAGACCATAATTTACACACACAAGAGTTATATATACCATTTTACTAATAAAAGAGTTAATAATAGATAGTTTATCATAGAAAACTCCTCAATAAGTGAAATGATAACAATACAGCATAAACTATATCTCTCTCAAAATGAACAAGGGTTAAAGTTCAATTAAGAGAAGAGAGATTGAAAGTTTTAAATGAATGTTGTAAAGCCTACAATTGATGTGTCTATGCTCTTGTTGTAAATTTGAAGATCTCAATTGAGCTATATTTATAGGTATATGAGACTTCATTTTCAAATTTAAAGGGATTTACATGTCAAAAAATACTACAACTCACTTTTCAAAACTTTCAAATAAAGTTTCTCCTTTTTGTAATTGTCAAAAACAACATTATTCACTTTTCAAATTTTTCAAATCAGATATTCTAGTTTTCACATATGACAAAATGAGCATTATTTTCTTTTCAAACCTTTCAAATAAAAGCACATTTCTTTTGCATATATCAAAAAGAGTATCAATCATTTTTGAAATTTTCAAAACTTATCATGCATGTGTGAGATATGACAATCAATCACCTTTCAAATTTTTAAAATTCAAACTTTTAATCATGGTATGTACATTTGAAAGATGACAATCAATAATCTTTCAAAAATTCAAATTTTAAACTTTTGATTTTCATATATATCATGCACATGTGAAAAATGCAATTTGATACTTTATAAGAAAAGATTCTTTTTTAGTCTAAATCCAATTTTGAATTTTTCTAGAGATGTACAAAATTACTCTATGAGTTTTATTTATGACCTTGTTCTTTTTCTTACTTATGTTTGGTTCGTTGATGTGCTTGGCTCCATTTTATAAACAACTTGAGTTTGAAACTCCTTTATACTCGAATTCATTTGTTATCATTAAGATTCATATGTAGATATATTATTATATAAAGTTTGAAACCATGGATTCAACATTGTTTACACAAAAAAAAAAAAAATGCAAATAAAAGATACAGACTACTAAAATCCCAACTCTCTACACACATCCTCGACTACAGCTATGCGTGTCTCTAGCTGTGTTAGTTGAGTACTAATCATAACTTGAGTCGTAGATATGTCATCAATTTATGTACGTAAATCATAGATGCTAGTATTAATCTCTGTACTTAGTCAAAGATGGAACTTCGAATCTCCACTTGCACTGTAGCAATTATCGCTAATGTCTTTCCACTAATCTCTATATGCACTATATCTGCCATCTCCTCACAAGTAGTTGTGCATGATGCATCGGCTTACATGAAAGTCTCATCAGCCGATACTCCATGATCTTTCGAGTGTGCATCTTTTTAAATATTGACTTACTATGGAATAGGAGCACGAGGACGAAGTCTCAAGTAAGGCAAGGCAATGGGGCAATGACCCCAGCCCCATATCTGGCCCCCCCAATAGAGGTAGGGGACGCATTGGGCCCAACCCCATCCAGGTTTTCCTCCGTGCCACATTATATTATATATATATACATATTTATATTTTAAAAAAACCCTCTAGCCATAAAACAATGTTGCTTTATGGCTGGGGTTCTTTATAACAAATCGACGTTGTTAAGTCCCCTCCTCCCCCCCCCCCCCCCACTCCCATTGGCCCCTTCTCTCTTTGTCATCTAAAACCCTTTCACTGCCCAATCTCTCTCTCTCTTTCTCTCTCTACTCTGTCATCATTCATCTGTCATATGCCGTCTACTCCATTGCTAAAGGTAAGTTTTAAATCGATCCGCTTTTTCTTTTTTCTTTTTTCTTTTTTTTTTTGAGTTGTGGAGATTGGAGGGAGAATAGGATTAAATGTAGGAGTTGGAGGATGAGATTGTGTCATTGTGAATTATGTGTTATGGAGAATTGATTTGTGTGCATATGTTTTGTTGATTTTGTTATTTTTTTGTGTAATTTTTATGACTTTAGGGTTTTGGATTAGAACTGTAAAGTAGTTTAGGGTTTTAATTGATTGAAGCCTCTAAATTAATTTAGGTCTACCCTAAATCAAGTTAAATTTAGGGTTTCAATCTAAAACCCTAAATTAAGTTAAGGTTTACGTAAACTCTAACTTAATTTAGGGTTTCCCTACATTAATTTTGCATTTTTAGTGGATCTCTAAATTAATTTAGGGTTTTTATCTAAAAATCTAAATTAATTTAGGGAAACCCTAAGTTACAATTGATTTGAAAGTTCGTTGGATTGTTTATTTAAAACATTAACTGATTTGAAAATTCAAAATTGATTTGAATACATACAATTGATTTAAAAATTGTATTTTATATTAATTACTAAGAATTGCTGAATATACAATTGATGTTAGTGGCTATGAATATGTGGTGTTGTAGTAAATCTATGGTGGTGATGTGAATTGGTGGTGTTGCTATGAATCTGTGGTGTTGTTGTGAATTTGTGGTGGTGATGTGAATATATGGTGTTGCTGTGAATATGTGGTGTTAATGTTAGTGGCATGTTTTAATTTCAAATTTTTTAATGTTTTGGGGAATGTCTACTCTATTAGATTTTAGTAATAACTCTCCTCCTACTACCCCTACACCTAACCTTACAATTGCCACTAACTGTACAAACCCTAGTTCTAACCCTATGCCTATGGAGATAGAACCTTGCCCCACTCCCAAGCCCACACAAAGCAAGAAACCAATTTCCATAATTTAATCTCACTTTACCAAACTAGAGGGTGATAACCCAAATAACCACCAAGTGTAACCATTGTGGTAAAGTCTATAGATGCCACTATAAGAAATGTAGTACATCACAATTACAAGTTCATTTAGAAGAACAATGCAAGAAAAGTCTAATATTAAAATCATTATAAGAGAAGAGTCAATCTAGACTAGAGATTGGGGGGGAAAAAAAGAAGAAGATGGATGTGAGTAGTAGCCTTAGTGCAAACGTTGAAGGTGTATACTAAATATGATTCCAATGGGTGTAGAAGAAAGTTAGCTCGTATGGTGATCATGAATAAGCTACCTTTTCAGTTTGTGGAGGGGAGATGGTTCCAAGAATATTCTAATTTATCGGAACTTAGATTTAATTTTCCTCCTCGCCACACAATGGCAAAGTATATTAAAAAACATTACAAGAAAGAGAAATATTTGTTGAGGGGCGAATTGGCAAATCAAGTAGTTTGCCTCACTACCAATAATTAGACATCCTTCCAAAACTATAATTACACCTTTGACTATGTATTTTATTGATTATGATTGGACACTACACAAAAAAAAAATGTAAATTTTTGTCAAATTTTCATTCACAAGAGTGAGATGCTTGGAAAGGCCGTGGAGGCCACAATAAAGGAGTGAGGGTTGGCATGGGTATTAACAGTTATGTTGATAATGCATTGTCTAACGATGTCACTTTGGGACATCTTAGGACCTCTTTGGGGGGCAAAAAAGATAATTTTGAGTGGTGATTGTTTGCATGTTAGATGTGTTGCATATATTTTGAATTTAAGTGTCACTCATGGTTTGAAAGATCTTGATGACTCGGTTGCACAAGCCAGAATAGTTGTGATATTTGTGAGATCTTCTTTTGCTAGATTAGATAAATTCAAGACTGCTGGGAGAAATGCAGGTAGAACATCCAAGAAAGGCATTTGTATTGATGTTTCTACAAGATGGAACTCAATATTTTTTATGTTGGAGGTGGCCCAAAAATATAAGGCAACCTTTGCATTATTGAACGATGAAGATATTCAATATGTCAAGTATTTTGATGAGCACTGTATATTAGAAAAACCTATTGATGATGATTGTGAGGTTATTGCTACTTTTATAGATTTTTTTGGACTTTTCTATGAGGTCACATTGAGGCTATCTGGTTCTTTATACCCTACATCCAATAATTTCTATTAGCAAATATGTAAAGTGAAAGAATAATTAGATGAAATGTGTAAAGTGACCATATTAGAATGCGGGAGATGGCATTGATGATAAGGTTCAAATATGACAAGTATTGGAGAGTTTGAGTAGGCTAAATATTTTTTTATATGTAATTGTGTCTCGTGACCCCTTAATCAATATTAACGGCATAGTATATGATTTGGGACTTGTGCACGGGAATGCACAGGCTGGGCTTATTGGGACAATGGTTAGAGAAATCCTTAGTAAATTGTTTGATGAGCTTACCGTGATTAGGAGTGGCAATGCACCTAACCTACACCTAATTCTCCCTCGCCCCCCCCCCCCCCCCCCCCCGCCCCCTCTTCTCACAAGCTAGGTTGGGAAAAAGTGTAGGTCGTTATGAGGTGAGAGGTTGAAATCAAACTCTTACTAGTCCGTCAATTTACAGAGGCAAAGTCAGAGGTAGGTAGATATTTGGCAGTGGATCTTCTCCCATATACATGAGACTTTGATATATATTAGCATGATGGAAGACCAGTCTAGTGAAATATCCCATCCTTAGAGAGATAATCTGCAATATTTTGGTCATCCTTATTAGCACCATTGCCTCAGAGTCAACATTTAGTACCAGAGGGCACATATTGGATTCATATCAGAGTTCATTGTCTGTTACCATTATGAAAGCATTGATTTGCACACAGAATTGGATCAACGGGATGGAAATTCATGTTCCGAATGTTCTTGACTTTAAGGAGACCAACAAGAAGAAGGGTGGTGGTCATACCTATGCTGTAATATGACTTCGTGGTGTTGAACCCACAATTGCCATTGGCCATAGGTTTGTACAATTTATATTGTCGCTTAATTATTCTTTGTATTTATATAACTTTTGGTATCTAATTGTCCCAAGCCCAAGGACCAAATGATCTATTCTCATCTTGATTTCCATCTCATCTTAGTTAGTCAGATTTTAGTTTGTAATTTTTCATTTCTAATATATATTTGTAATTTTTATTTTTATTTCTTATTTATAATTTTAATTTATTTTCCTATTAAATTGGTAATGTTTCAGATTTTATGATCTCACAGTCTCACAGTAGGCAATATTAATTACATGTATTTTCCACTCATGGCCACCCCAAATATCAAACAACTCACTTATTTGTATAGTTGTAAGTGATTCACTTAGTTTTAATGTTGCTACAATCTCTCATATATGTTTGTAATTTTGTAATTGTTTTCTTTTTAATTTGCATTATTCTAATAGATTAGTTATGATTATTAATTTATTACTTAGTAATTTTGTAGTTGCTTCCAACATAATAATATATTATTTTTATTATTGTAAATTGCTTTTTCTTTTTGTTATTTTTATTTTTTAAAGCTTTTTAGGCTGGTTTTGGCCCATTTTTGGGCCAATTTTAGCTATTTATGGGCTGATGGTCCCTTTGGGCGACCGGGGGGCAAACGGATAGAGTGTCCTCCCTAGCAACTTGGTAACCCAACCTCTAAGACCGGTGGTGGATTACAGGGTGGAGGAGTTGATCAGTCCAATTAATTCCAGTACACGCTTAGCAAAATCTATTTGGACCCCGGCATGTAGCAGAAATCATGTGATCAGGATCCCAAATGGCAATATATCCATCGTAATATACTGAACCTCTGATTGAATCCTATCAAATATACAACCCACTAGGTTGATAGGCACCCCACGAGTGACGTGTGTCATAAACTTCACTCGATCCATGCCAACCTTTGTCATGTGCTGTCGAGAATCAATGTTGTTGGCGATGCTTTAGTTCATAATTTTGAATATATTAGATAAATCTGTCTGTTTGATGCTTTTCATCCCATCATAGGGAGAAGCATCTGGACCAACAATCAACTCTCTCACCTCATGATCAACTAGAGCATCAAGTTCATCTCTTAAAGATCTCTCATCCTCAGCCGTCTCCCATCACCCATAGTTGTAGACTCTCTGAGCACCACGTTTGGATATGCAGTGCACAATCAAGGAATATTAATAAAATAAATGAGTCTATCTGCTGAAAATATAATTAAGGCTCTTAGGATCTAGATTGTGTATGCCCATCTGTCATCTAGGTTGGCACCAACAAGCTCTTTATAGAACTCAGAGATGATGTCTATATAAGAAATGAGGTCTCATGCTTCATCCTTTTGGTCGATGATTGGTATCCAACCACGATCGATGAAGACTGATGTTAAGGAATGACCCTCCTAGATAAGAGTCAGAAAGTCAGAGATCTTTACCTGAATACAGTTTTTTTTTTTTTTTTTTTTTGTAAAACTGTTGAGCTATGTATTTTGAGAATAAAGCATTTTGTAAACTAGGTAGATGTTCCTCCCAAGAAAGTGGCTATAGGTTTTAATATGTAACTAATGGGACTGTCTTATATTTTGACAAATGTGGTATTTTAACCTTTGAAGTTATGAAAGCAAATGGGAAGATCCTTATTATAAATTTTTAGTATGTTATTTACATATAAAAAATATAGGTAGGACAAAATGTAGCAACTCATCCTATTTTTGGGGGGGTTGTTACATTGTGCAAATCTGTAGATAACCAAGTAGAACATAAATCATTGTTTTTGTCACTGAAGTGATATTCTCAAAACAAAAGTCATGTTTACCCCCTAGCAAGGTTGTGCAATCTGTGGATATCCAAGCAAAATATAAATTACTCGTTTGCCAAAATAGTTTGCACTCAAATAGAGGCCACTCCTATAACCCGTGGTAGGGCCGAAGGCCACTACTATTACTTGTGGAACTATCACCCATAGCTAGGTCGGAGGCCACTTCTATTAGTCGTGGCTAGGCTCAAGGCCACTACTATAACTCGTGACATAGTCATAAGCAAAGCAAAACAAAATCTTATGCTTCAGGGATTTTCAAATGCAATATAATATCTTAACATTTTTGAGCAGATACACATCATATAATAAAACAAAAATTGTATACTCACCTTCACATTTTATGTAGTACAGAAATAAAGTATAAAAATTGCTCATATCAAACTAATCGTGATAAAATATCATATTTCACGAGTTTAGAACAAAGGCTAATGCAAAAAAATAATCGAGGTTGTTTTTATAACAAAATATGCAAATTTTGCATCGAGTCAACCTGAGTTAGTTTTAGGCAAAGTCTAGTAATATAGGGACACCGCTTACCAAAACTTTTCAACTTCTCTTAATTTTCCCACAAAAGTACCCTGCAATTATTGATCGTCACCTAAACATAATTATCTATTGGAGATTTTAGGTGAAGGAGATGTTATCCTGATCATGAAGGCTTATCAATATCGGAGATCAAGTGAATTGCTTGTTGATGGGTTGCTATTTTTGACAATCTCTCTTTCCAGCTAGGAAACCCTGGTCGCCAACAAAGGCCCAAGTATTGTTGACGCTGGTGTTGGAGTGTGCTCCCCAGTTGATTAAGGACTTACCAAGAGGAGAGTAAACCGAAGAGAAAAGCAGAAGGGAAGTGAAATGTAGAGGTGAGAGAAGATAAAGTTGGGAAAGAAGCTTATGGAAGGGAAGAACTTCCATGGATATTCTGGTAAGGATTGTTGCTTTTTCAATAGTTCTGGGTTTCTAAGAATAGAATAAATTAAGGTGGGGGTAACCATCATGAATGAAAGTCATCTTGGCTATTCATGCATCATAGTGGAACTCTTATGACTTGGAAATATATATATCATTCCACCAATTTCATTAAAAAGGGCAGTGATGGAGTAATGCTAGGATATATAAGTTTTATGCACGCTCTTCGAAAAAAATGGAGTCTATTATTAAAAAAATTAATTTTTTTTCATTTAGATCTCATATTTATCCACTTTTTTTCAAATAAAATACGTAAGATTTGCACACTCCAAGATTGTGCCCAACCCAATATGGGAAACATTTGTAAGTGGGTTTTCTTAGAATAAATAAATAGACCCAAAGTGATTGAAAAACTTGTAAAAAGGTTTGATTTTAGCGGTTATTGCGTTATATATATGAAAAGAATACGACGGTCCAAACCTTCAAGAGGGGCAAGCCAAGACTTGAACAGAATGCTGTGTAATTTCCCAATCAATAATTGATTTCAAATGGAAGGCCGCACTAACACTGAAATATTGGACAGGTTAGCTTAGAAAGCACAAAAAAAAAAAAAAAAAAAATGACTGTCCAAACCTTCAAGAGGGGCGAGCCAAGATTTGAACAGCATGCTCTCTAATTTCCCAATCAATAATTGATTTCAAATGGATGGCTGCACTAAAGCTGAAATACTCCCATGACATGGGAGTATCTCTCTCTTCGTATAAACTTTTTTTTTTTTTCTGTTTTTGTGCATATTGGATATAATCTTAATCCTTTCCTGCAATCTTATAAAAAAATGATACACATAATTCTTTTCAACATTTTTTTATGTAATTCTATTTTAAACAAGAGATATTTTTATAAACTAACTAATAAAAATAGCATCGGTTTTTACAAAAATACTTTTAATTTAAAATAGTTTTATAAAGAGTTATAAAAACAATTGTACGTAGATCATTGCTCATAAAAATAGTCCCCAACTGTAGTTGCTTGGCCTAAAAGAACCATGTCAGTCTTCTCTCTCAAATTTCTTAAAATAAAGATCTCAAATAAACATATAGACATATAAAATAATATTGTAACAATGTAATGTTTTGGCATCAAAATGAAGATATAGGTGGTTGAAAATTTTAAGGCGATGCTAAGAAAATGAGATGAGATAAGAAATCTATAAATAATAGTGAAATGATTTTGGAATAGTAATAAAATAATTTAAATTATGATATTTTATAGGTTTTTGAATAATTAGAAAAAAAAAGTTGAATACAAATATTTTTAAATTAAAATATTATTAGAATATAATTTTTTAATATTATTTTTGTTTTGATATTTGAAAAAGTTAGATTATTTTTTGTGTTTTGTTTGTAAGTTTGGAAAAATTGTAATAATTAGATAAAAAAGTTGAAAAATTGCAATTGAGAAATGTCTATATTTAAATTATGTTTAGAAATAAAATGAGATGAGATAATCCCATCTTCCAAATAACCCCTAACACAAAACCAACAATACGCTTAGAGGTAGGGTTGTACAACAAACGACAAATCGGCTGGCATTGACACAAACAGATCGTCGGAGCACGGAAAAAGTTTGCCAACGGTAGAAATTCCTTAAAATCAACACCAGCCAATATGGTTCTAGTTTAAACCTTGTTCAAACTGTCGAACTAGCTGATTAAATATATAGATATATTTTTATATATATAGTATTTAAAATGATGCCATTCCATTTAATTTTAAGTGAAACGACATTCGTCGTTTTATACGTAATATATTTAAAAATATATATAAGTAGAACGACACCATTTGATTTTAAACCAAATGGCGTCGTTTCGATTTGAACTCATCTTCTTCCTCTCCCCTCTTCTTCTCCATTTTGTCTCATTCTCTCTCTCTTCTCCCAAACTGCAACACTTTCTCTCTCTACACTCTCAGACGAACCTCACTACTAAGGGGATGGAGAACTGCCACAGTTGGTACGACCAGTATTTTTCTTTCCCATTAGTCGATCCTATCGGTTCTTCCATGCAAACCCTTTATATCGATCGACATCGATTTTAGTCAAAAACCAAGCCAATATGATCATCTTTCACCCTTAGCTTAGTTAGAGGGATATTGGGTGTGAAGCTCAGTCAAGTGGGGCTTGAGGGTCTCACGGGGCTAGTTCTCTACTTTTCGCATTTTTCTGGATCAAATTTTCAAATGGAGTTTATCCCATTTTATTAGAACTCAATTAGACTAACTTTTGAGTCTTCGACATTGACAAGGCCGACAAAAAAGTCATCACATTAATAGTTGTTCGAAATATTTTCAAATTAATTATATTTATATATTATTATTATTATTATTAACATTTAAAATTTATTTTAAAATTTATGAATTATTTTGAAGAGAGTTGAATTATGGAAAATTTATGAGCTATATGGCTTTATAGTTATAATAAAATGGGTCTATATTACAAGTCAAAGTAGATGTTTGGCTTAGTGGTGTAGAACAATTAGGCCTAGTATGGATATTAAAATAATTTAAACTTATTTCATCTCATATCATCATTACAATTTTTTCAAAATTCCAAACAAAATATAATAAATAATTTAACATTTTCAAATCTCAAATAAAAAATAATATTCTAATAATATTTTATTCAATTTTCAACTCACTATCCAAATCAAGTCTTAGATTTGAACAAGTGAGAAGGAATTCAAACCGCACCCTTGTCAAGAAGCATTTTTAATCCTTCATGAAGAGGATGACTCCATACGGACCTGGGCTTGTGTGTGGCCAGCCAACCCAAGACACAAGGCACAACTAGTGCCTTGTAGCAGGTCCATGAGGCATGTAGCCCACTAGCCCAGCTCTCTTGATGAAAAATTTTCTTGAGGGACGTGTTAGCTAGATCTGAACCATTGCAATCTGGTAGGTGAACGTGCACACAACCGTTGGACCTGGTACAATCCGAGTTACTTGGCAGTAGGTATAATATATATACATGTTGGGAATCGATTAGAAACAAAACAAAATGTAATAACTTTTTTTTTTTTTCGATGGAAAGAAACCTTTCATTCAACAGATATTAGCATTACAATTGTCTCTCCGCCCATAGGGCTGGAGCAATTACATCAGGGACAGACCCCCACCAAAGACTAATATCAGTAACATGCCAAGCATGCCTTGCAAGTTTATGTGCTACCTCATTACAAGATCTCATAGTATGTCTAACATCACACACTCGGAAGCAGCTCATAAGCTCCTTAGTATCCCTAATTACATTACCAACTAGAGCCATCGATGGTTCTGTCTTTTGCAACTCTTTTACTAAGGTCAAGGCATCACTTTTAATGATAAGATGCTGAATACCCAAATGAAGTGTTAGTTGTAGGCCCCTGAAGATTGCAAGCATTTCAATGCTTATTGCATCACCAACTGCTGATTCCTTTTTGCTAGCTGCCATAAGAACTTCTCCTTTACTGTCTCTTAGGATAGCACCAATTCTTGCACTTTGTTGGTTATGGAAAATAGCCCCATCTACATTTAGTTTGAAAGTTCCTGGCTGGGGGGGCTCCCATCTGCAGTATTGTCTCACCATTTTCAGGGGTTGGCCACGAGTTGCTTTATAGACATGCTGGACAGCTAGGGCGTGGGCTATAGTTTGGTCAACATGGATGTGTTTTTCTTCAAAGGTTGCTTGGTTACGCCTGTACCAGCAGCTCCACGAGATCAGAAAGAATAGGTCTTTCTGTTGTAGGCCACTTATATATCCAGCAAGGTCACCATACAATTTGGGCAGGCCAGATGAGAAGATAGTAGGCAAATGTGTTTCCCAAGCTTTCCTCACTTAAGGGCAGAAGCATAATGCATGAGCTACATCTTCTATCTCTCGGTTGCATAGCTTGCAAGTTTCATCATATAACACTTTTCTTTGCACCAGATTGAGCTTAGTTGGTAGGCTTTCTTTACAAGTTTTCCATGCAAATATCTTAATCTTGGCTGGTAGTTTCAAGTTCCATAGATCCTTCCATAATTTCTTTTGTCCCATGTTTCTCGAGCTCTGACCTTCCACCCCATTCTGTTTTGCCTCTCTAAATAGCCAATAGGCACTCCTAACTGTAAACTTTCCATGTGGCTCAGGATCCCATATAATCTTGTCTTCATGGTTACTTCCACTCAGGACTATCTTTAGAACTGCATTTGCTGCTTGGGCAGGCAGCAAGGTCCTAACTTTTTCCATATCCCACCATCTAGTTTGAGGGTCTATTAGGCTATCAACTGTGGCATTTTGGTCATATGCTGTTGTAGTTCCATCCCTTCTTCTTAGGGGTGAAAGGCCAGGGATCCAATTGTCTCCCCACACCTTAACACTCTGTCCTGACCCCACTCTCCACTTGCATCCCCTCTCCAAGAGTTTCTTTGTCTCCCAAATTCCCTTCCATGCAAAGCTCGGATTAAATCCTAACTTGGCCTCTAGGAATTGTTCCTTTGGGAAATACCTTGCCTTAAATAACTTATGAATCAGTGTACCTGGTTCTTGCATGATTCTCCAACCCTGTTTTGCTAAGAGAGCATCATTGAAAGTTCTAAGGTCTTTGAATCCCAACCCTCCTGCCTATTTGTGTTTGCAAAGCTTGGTCCAGCTGACCTAATGGATTTTATGTTCTTCCTGTTTCTGCCCCCACCAAAATCGTGCCATCATCTGCTCCAGCTCATGGCAAAGGCTTCCTGGTAGCTTAAAGCAGCTCATGGTATATGTTGGGATGGAGAGGGCCACTGCTTTTATGAGGACTTCCTTACCCCCTTGAGATAGCATAGTCTCTTTCCAATTCTTCAGTTTGGTCCAGACCTTATGTTTGATATCCAAGAAGGCTCTTGTCTTTGATCTACCCACTAGTGGGGGTAATCCCAGGTACTTGTCGTATTGCTGGAAGTGTTGCACCCCCCATAAATCCATCAGTTCTTTCTGCTTGGTTGAGTCTACATTCTTACTGAAGATCATTGATGTTTTGTCTCTATTTACTTTCTGCCCTGAAGCCTTTTCATACTGGCCAAGAAGTTGCTGAATGTGACTATTTTCTGCCTTGTTAGCTTTACAGAATAGGATGCTGTCATCTGCAAACAGCAAGTGTGAAATTCTTGGTGCTCCTCTACAGATTCTGATGCCAGGTAGCTTTCTCAGTTCTTCTGCTTGTTTCAGTAAACTAATGAGTCCTTCAGTGCCTAGGAGGAATAGGTAAGGAGACAAAGGATCTCCTTGCCTTATACCTCGAGAAGGATGGATGGGGCCTTTTGGTTCTCCATTAATGAGTACTGAAAAAGTTACAGTCTTGACACACATCATAACCAGTTGAGTCCATCGGGGATGGAAGCCCATTCTATTCATCACAGCCTCTATGTAGTCCCATTCTAGCCTATCATAGGCCTTGCTAATGTCCAACTTAATAGACATATACCCATCTTTTCCTTTCCTTCTGTTCCTTAGATAATGGATCATCTCATATGCCACCAACACGTTGTCACTAATCAACCTTCCTGGTACAAAGGCACTCTGTGAGGTTGATATGACATCATTCAGTATCTGCTTGAGCCTATTTGCCAAGACCTTCGAAACTAATTTGTAGACCACATTGCATAGGCTAATTGGCCTAAATTCAGTTATCTTGTCAGGCCTTTTTTTCTTTGGAATCAAGGTGATAAAGGTATGGTTGATGGTAGGTGGGAGGGTGCCACTTTGTAGTGCCTGCATCACAGCATCAGTTGTAGCTGTGCCAACTATATGCCAATACTTTTGGTAAAACAAAGGGGAGAGGCCATCGGGTCCAGGAGCTTTGGTTGGGTGCATCTGGTCAAGAGCAGCCTTAACTTCTTCTCTCTTGAACTATCTCAATAGGTCCTGGTTCATGTCTTCAGTTATTCTACCCTCCATGTCTTTTAAAAAATCCAAGTTAACATTCTGATTAGTGGCTTTAAACAGGTTCTGAAAGTACTCCATGATCACTGTATCTCTCCCTTCATCAACTTGCCATTCACCTGCCTCATCTTTTAGTCCTTTAATCCACTTCTTTGCCCTTCTCTGAGAAGCCTTCTGGTGGAAATACTTGGTGTTCTGGTCTCCTCCTTGTAACCATAGTGACTTAGCTCTTTGGCGCCATAGGATCTCTTCCCTTTCCAACCACATTTGCAGCTGACATCTTGCCTCTTGGTGGAGTTCCATCTGAGAATGATAGGGGTCCCTCTCCTGGACCTGTTGCAAGTGGGTTCTACATTGCTGAATTCTCTTCTGCACATTACCATACTTGGTCTTATTCCATTGTGCCAGTCTCTGGGAGCAGGCTCCAATCCTTGTCTTGATATTGTTCATTTGGTTACTACTTGTTCTTCCATTCCACGAGTCTTCCACAATGTTTTCACACTCCCCTTCCTCAATCCACATAGCTTCAAATATAAAGAGCTTGTTTCTTTTGGGACTTTTTTCTCTCCTTGAATACAGAAGTATTGGGAGGTGGTCAGAGGAGGCTGCACTACCATGTACCACTCGATAACCTGGGAACCAATCAATCCACCCCTGATTAGCCAGATATCTATCCAGCCTTTCACTAACTGTATGTTGAACATCCCTTTTATTGCACCAGGTGAATGGGGGTCCCATGAATCCCAGATCAACTAAGGAGCAGTCATCAAGCAGCTGTCTGAAGGTTCCCATTTGTCTTTCAGGTCTACTCCTACCCCCTCTCTTTTCCTGCCAACATAGAATCTCATTAAAGTCACCACACACCAACCATGCGACAGATACTGTGCCCCTCAGAGATCGAATTTTATTCCAGGTCTCTTGTCTTAATTCTGTCTCAGGATGGCCATATACACCTGTAAACTGCCACTGCCCATCATGTTCTGCATTATGTATTAGAGCATCAATATGGTTCTTAGAGTAGCTTTGCACATTCAAATTTGTCTCCTCTTGCCACATGAGTGCCAATCCCCCACTTCTCCCCTCACTGCTCACAGCAAAACAGCATTCATAACCCAAAAGTCTTTTCACACACTCCATTTTAGTTACATGTAATTTTGTTTCCTACAAGAACAGGACCATGGGAACTTCCTTCCTGACCAAGTCACGAAGTGCACGAACTCCCCGTGGGTTCCCAAGCCCAACGCAGTTTCAGCTAATGCAAATCATCGTGTTGGGTAGGGCTGAGCACCAGCCACTGCCCCTTCAGTCAAATCCTCATCTATTAACACCATGCTGGTTTTAATTTTCTTTCTTGTTGACATGTTATGCACTCCCTTCCTCTTCAGTTGATTAGAAGCTTGTTTATTAAAGCCAACTGTATCCTGCCTTTCCTCTAACAGATTAGAGGAGTTATCATGATCATTACGTTTTCTTCTTTTCCATGTTTTCCCCTGACCTGGTCTATTGGCCATTGTTTCAAAGTTCACTCATTTAGGACACTCCTCTCATTAGACAGTTCCTGAGGTTTAAAGCTTTGGGTAGGGGTTTTGTGTACTGTTTCTGGCACGTGATTTTCTTTTTCCCCCAAATTGTTTTCTTGTTTTCTCCCGCCAACTTTTCCTTCCCCCTGGATGTCAGTGGCCCCCAGCGTATGGCCTCCTACTTTAGCTCCATGAATTATATTAATAGGCCCCCCTTTCTTGGAAAAGACTTCAGAGCAAAGTATGGGGGAAGTACCTGATGGTTGACTAGGAGGGTCTAGTCTTGTCAACATCGGCAGATCTCCATGTGGACAGGATTCCTGCATATCTCCAGCTACGTCAGAACTGGTTGACTTCTGCCCTTGTGGTAGGTAGGCTTGTTCCAAGTCATCATCTCCTTCCCTTGGTTCTGAAACTCGAGGTGCTACAATGCCTTTCCCGCCCTGCTCTCCCTGTGTTCCTTTGGCAGCACTTTTCTGGTATGAAGCACGTAACCATGCTCCATATTGAGGCGCCTCTCTACTATGCGTGGAGCTCGGTTGCATGGGCCTCTCACACCCTGAGGGGCCATGCTTGACAACCCCACAGCTGAAGCAGAAGGATGGCAATCTTTCATAGCGAAAAGCTATCCACACTCGGTTCCCATTAAAGCAACTCATTGCACCTCTCATCAGAGGCTTCGCAATATTGATGACTATCTTGACTCTTAGATAAGGCCCCCACCCAATCCCCTCCTCATCAACACCAATTTCTAGGGCCTCTCCCGCCAGTTCCCCTATGTTTTTCCCCACTTGCTTGGTCATACCCCCAAGGGGTATGTTATGAAGTTGGACCCAGATTGGTTCCTTGTCAAAATTCATATTCTTAGGAGCAACTAATCCATTATAATCCTCTAGAAAAATCAGGTTATGGTCAAACATCCACGGTCGACCCTGCTTGATTTTTGTCATATCACTTATTGTTTGAAATTCTAGCAAGAACAAGTTTGTACCTACTATTTTGAACTGGACCCCTCCTCGCAGTCTCCATATTCTGGTCATGGTGGCTTTGAAGGCTTCACTGTTGACAAACTTCTCTGCCACAATGAGTCCCAGTAGGCAGAGGTTACCACGTCGAAATGCTAGCTCTTCAGTGGACAACTCAAAGTGGATTTCCGTTTGTTCAGCCTCAGTCAATTTCAGCTTGTCCCAGTTCTCCAGGATGGTATCAGCCATTTTTGCCTCCAAACGTGTTGCTAGGATTATGGCTCAGAAGACTACTCACTCTTTTCCTTTGAACTTTCTATATGGATCACCCTTTCGGTAATACCTCTGTAGAACTAGAGACAGTTCTATACTACAGATAACAAACCTTACTCCTTCAGTCCGAAAACCAGGAGACAATCTTTGCCCAAAGCAAGAGTTTCCTTCACCTCTATCTCCTCAGAGAGAGCAAGAGAGAGAAGACTTTTCATACAATAAACTTAAAGCAAATGTAATAACTTTTAATTCACATCTTTTGGTCATTTATAAATAGGCACATTAGCTTACGAATTGAAAAATCTTACAAGGAAATTTCAAAATTCTCTATCTTCTAATGATTTTCATTTTTTTCAAAACTTGTTATTAAGATATATTCATTCTACAGAAAATAGATTTCTAACCTTTTAGTTGAATAGAAGAATCTCAAGGCATTCAGGTCTAATTTTATATGTACATAACGCAGTTAAACAAACAAACTTATTCTAGACTTTATTATATCTTGGAGGTAAATTCACTTGTAATCTATATGCATACCGTGACTAGTGGTAGCTAATATTGTTTTAAAGAAAGTGGCATTTTAACGTGCCTTGAAACAACCATTAATAAAATTTATTATTTTTTATTAAAATCCTGAATATTAATCTCAAATGATTATTAAATATTGCTATGAATTCAGTGCTAATGCAAACCTGACAGTACTTACCCAAACTAGTGAATTTAGACTTCTCTAACCACTATATTAGAACTATCATCCCCTCCAATGGATGCATCATCATCATCTTCATGAACAGAAAAGTTCACCTCAATCCAAAGAAGTGGTAGTCATCGTGTTGTCCTGAAATGGTTCGTTGGCAAGTTCTCTATTTTTGCATCTTTTTTTTGGGATCAAAATTTCAACTAGAGTTTATCCAGTTTTATTACAATTCAATTAGACTAACTTTTGACATTGAAGAGGCCAACAAAACGATGTTCACATTACATAGTGGTATTGATACAGAATTTAAGCACAAAGCAGCAAACTAAAGTGTATTACAAATTTCATGGTGATAAGAATTCAAGTCATGTGAGGAACATTGCAATTGAAAACTACTAATAAAAGCTTTTTTTATTAAATTCGTGATTTTTTTAAAATGATTGTTAAATATTGCTATGAATTTAGGTGTTGATGCAAACCTAACAGTACTTACCCAAACCAATGGACTTAGGCTTCACTAACTGTATTAGAACTATCATCCCCTCTATTGGGAGCATCATCATCTTCATGAATAGGAAAGTTCAAAACAACCGAAAGCTGCAACTCCAATGAAGTTATGGTAATCATCGTGCTATCTTCAAATGGCTCTCTGGGCATCCTAGTTTCTTGAAGTTGAAGTGCATAATTTAGGTAATACAACACATCCTGCATAGTCGTACTCTCAATACTAAATGCCTTCAAACACATTTTTGTAGTATCACCAAATATTCTCAATGAACTTGGCTTAATTTTACCAACAAGCATTGGATCAATAATCTTCTTGAGTTGCCCTTTCTTTTGCCACAGCATCCCCCATTCTGCTAAGTTCAACTAATCCAATTGAGATGACGGTATGATAGCCGGTCTAGCACAAAGAACTTCAAGAAGTACAACTCCAAAGGAGTATACATCAGATTTCTTTGTCAAGTGTAGGGCTTTAATGTATTCTGGATCAAGATAAACAAAGCTACCCTTTACACCCATGGTGAAGTTGTCTCGATCAAGAAGGCCAGATTTCGAAATTCCGAAGTTGGCAACTTTAGCCACATAATGTTCATCAAGTAGAATGTTCGTTGATTTCACGTCACGGTGAATCATTCCTCCAGCCGGACCAGGGTGTAGATAGTGTAGGCCCTTTGCTGCATCAATGCAGATTTTTAGTCTTTGCTCCCAAGATAATTCAAACACTGAAGTTGACTTCCCATAATTGTCATCTGAATGATAGAGGTGATCTCTCAAAATCTCATTTTCCATGAACTCGTTAACCAGTATCAACTCATGGTGTTCATCGCAATATCCAATCAAAGAAACAAGATGGCGATGATGAATCTGAGACAACACCATGATCTTCATTTGGAATTCCTCTAAACCCTGCCCATGTCGCGGATCACTTCATTTCACAGCCACTTTGGTGCCATTTTTAAGAGTTCCTTTGTAGACTTTCCCGAATCCACCCTCACCAATCAATAACTCAGCATTGAAGTTCCTCATTACACCTAGTATTTTAGAAAAAGGTACCCTTAAACTAAGCTATAGACTAGGATTAGCAAGGGAAGCATTAGGAGCTCTTTGAGTCAACCTGCTATTCGAACTAAACCCTCCCAAAATCTGATCATGCCCTGGTTTCCTGAATTTCAAACCCAACGCCACCAATATTACCAAAATGAAAAATGCCCCAATACATGCAGAACAATTATAACAAGGGAATATTTCTTTTTCTCTACTACAATTTCCCTAGGAGGAATGAAACCTGACTCATTCACTACCTCCAGAATCTCCAACCCAGTCAAAAGGGCATTATATATCCAAGAGCCCTCTATTTGGCCAATTATGAGACTAGCATTCACAAATCCCAAGCCATCTGAATCAACCACAAAATTGATATGAAATGGATCCACGTCGATCCTTTTTTTTTATACCGTAAGGATTCATCTCCTTACTAAATTTCAATTGATAGAGAGATTGAACCAATAGTCATTAAGTGTACTTACACTCATTCTGCCGGAGACATGGACTCGAATGTTAGAATTCTTATTGACAGGAAAACTCCAACTTACCTTTGGTAAACTAGAGTTGCTGCTTATATTCAATCACCTGACTATCTGATACACAAAAATTGGGGCAATATACCTGGGGATCCTTTTTGCCTGGTCATAAGGTGTTTCAAATTTGTATTGATACGTGGCATCTTTTGGGTATAGGTATTTATTATGGATTTTATGAAGAACCTTGGTGCTCAAACCACTATAATCACTCTTAGCTCCTTGAGATGCAATGTGAGGGACCTTATCAGGGATGAAGCTCTCGGGGCCAAGAACGACTTCTATGGCATTCACGAAAGCCGAAGATGGCTCATAGGGTACGAAATTGATTTTAAATTCACCTTTTGGGATGGTGAGCAAGAATTCCTCAATCTTCAAAGAACTAGTAACATTTTGGAAGCTATAGTTCATCAAAAGTGAAAACCCAGAAATCGAAACATTGAACCGAGGAATAGAACGATCAGTATACGGTGACATGAAAATAATGAAATGGAGGCGTATAATGTATATACCATTCTGGTTGATGTGGAACTTATATGAAGCCTGGTGTCAAAAAATTCTTACCACTCGATAGAGTGGTGAAGTGCTTGCTGATGAGTTGTTGTTTTTGATAGCTTCTCCCTTTTCGACTAAGAAATCCCAGTCGCCAACTAAGATTCGGGTATCGACATTGGTGTTGGAGTGTGCTCCACAGTTGCTGAAGTAATTATCTAGAGGAGAGTAAGCTAAAGAGAGAAGCAGAAGTGAGGTGAAATGGAGAGGTAAGAGAAGATAGAGTCGGGAAAGAAGCTTATGGGAGGGAAGAACTTCCATGGATTTTTTGGTAAGGATTGCTGCTTTTTCAGTGTTTATGGGTATATGAGAATGGAATAAATTTGATGACAATCAAAGAAATACTTTGACTTGGATATTAATTATTCCACCAAGCTCGTGGGGTAGAAAAGGTTGAGTAGTCATAATGAAGTGGTCCCAAAGATGAAGCGGTGCAAGTTGGATTTTTTTTTTTAATTTGTAAGCATCTGATTGAGAGAAAACTGATGTAATGAATGATGTTCCATTTAGGCACCAAATGCGTGCTTCGCTAAATGACTATCAAGGAAAATTGAATTGCAACTAAAATGGGAATGTCAAAAGGAAAGAGTTGGCTTCAAGTTGATCCTTCTATTAAAACTTACAAACAAAGTTATAACTTTTTGTAAAAAGAATAGCCCCAAAATACTCTTGTCGAAATACTAAATGAGTAGCCAAAATTTTTCATTAAGTTGGACAAATAGGCTGGCTAAAAAAAAATTAATAAATAAATAAATTCATCTATTGAAACAACGCAGTGTTATGTTATTTTCCTTTACATAAAAGTCCCAAAAAGATTATAAAGATTAAAAATTAAAAAAAAAACGACTTAATTAGAACCTTTAAAAAAATGGGCCATTCAGCAAGGAATTTATGGAAGGATCTCCTTTGAGAAGCAAGACTAGTAATAAGCGCGTGAGGAGGTTTGAAAATTTTAGAAAATTCAAGTCAACATCGAGTGGAGAAAGTTCCGTGTGGGTAATGGATACTAAAGCATTCTCAACGAAGAAAATTCAAAAGGTTTGCTCAACCTCTACACATGCCTACATAAATACGAACAATCAATTTGTCGTGATGGTATCCTCAAACACAAGCCTCATCCAAGATGTCCCTGTGTAATTGAAAGTCCACACATCCCTTCTAAATTAAGCAACGAGCTTAGAAGGTTTCAAACCATCCCCAACCAAAAATAATTGCAGGTACCTATAGCTTTCAACGTGACAATCTAGACTTCAATGCCCATTAGTACCTCAATTCTTTTTTTCTTTTTTTAAATGAAACTTTAATTCATTAACTTTCAATCAATACAAGATATATCTAAAATAACGAAGGGGAGGACCTCAACAGGTACCTCCTCCATCCATACATACTTAGAGCCTAAAGATAATGCAAGCTTTGCAGCTGCATGGGCAGCTTTGTTTCCTTCTCTACCGGGGAAAGATAAAGACCAATTTGGTTGAGAAGACACAACAGACTTGATGTCCTCAATCACTTGCCCTAACCAGGAGAAGTTAGTAGAAGTAGAATTGACAGCATCCACCACTGCTTTTGCATCTCCTTCCAGGAGCACCTACCTATAACCCAGTTCATTACATAGGAAAACAGCTAGCAACAATGCCAAACTCTCTACAACATTGGCTAATCTAATAGCAGACTTTGGGGCAGTTAGCACCACTTGAGCTTCCCCCCTGAAATCCCTCACGACAACGCCAATCCCCCTCCTTCCCTACTTATTGTCCAAAGCTGCATCAACATTAACCTTCACAAAGTCAGGCAATGGAGGTCTCCAGATTCTTCTTACATTCCCGACTGCTACTCTTCCCTAAATCTACCTACTCTTTGCTTGAGCCAGCTTGGTAGCCTCCAATTCATGTACTACCAGCTGAATCACAACAAAAGGACCTTTGAACTTTTCCTAAAAAATGAGATCATTTCTCCTCCTCCATAAACCATTGAAGACAACAGCTACTAAGTCCAGTTTGTCATCTTCTAGTCTACATAGAAGATCAAACCATAAAGACATAAAGTCATCATAATTCTGGCTCCATTTTTTTACTAGATTGTTTTCCTCCCCCCATACTCAGCTGAAGTTGGACATTTCCACAAAACATGAATTATCGTTTCCTCCTCAATGTTACAGACTAGGCACTTTGAACTATCTATAATCATTCTCTTAAATATATTTCTCCTGGTGGGTAAGATTCCATATAGAGCTTTCCAAAGTAATTGTTTAACCTTGCTTATAATCATTCTCTTAAATAGATTGCTTCTAGTGGGTAAGATTCCATTTAGAGCTTTCCAAAGTAATTGTTTTACCTTGCCTGAGCTTGTCAACCTCCAAATTTTCCTCCAAAGCCCCTCATTTTGATCACTAACTGAGGACTCCCCCTCATTTTGTTTCTTTTTAACAAGGTCAATAAAATATGCATTTTTCACATAAAAGATCCCCTTGTCTGATAAACCCCAAATGATTTTATCCTCCATCCCCCTAGTATTGATAGGAATACTGCATATACATTGAGCTTCCTCTTATCTGAAAATAGCATGAACCAGTTCTTTTTTCCATGTCTTACTCTCTTCATCAATTAGAACATCCATTGTTGCATTAGACTCCAACATAGTAAGAGGCAATTGAATCTGGAAGGTGGAAGGGATTGGCACCCATTTGTCTTTCCATACTTAAATACTCTTTCCATTACCAACTCTCCAAACCAAACTAACCTTAATCAAATCCATTACAGACATAATGCTTCTCCAAATTTGGGATGGACAGTAGCCTAATTTTGCCTCCACAAAGTGACTTTTTTGGAAGTACTTTTCCTTACAGATTTGAGCCACCAATGAGGAGGGCTTGTGAATAATTCCCCACCCTTGTTTTGCAAGTAATGCTCTTTTAAAAAAGTTTAGGTCACAGAATCCAAACCCTCCCATGCTTTTAGCTGAACCGAGATTGTTCCAACATTTCCAGAGAATACCTTTACCATCCTTTTTGTGGCTCCACCAAAATTTTGCAATCATTGCTTCAATTTCTTTAAGTAACATCTTGGGCAGCCTAAATACACTCATTGTATATGATGGTATGGCCTGCAGAACACTTTTAATCAAGATTTCCTTTCCTACAGAAGAGAGAAAGGTTGACTTCCCGCTATTGATTCTCTTCCAAATCTTTTCTTTAAGCCCTCAGAAAGTGTTATACTTTTATTTACCTACCACAGTAGGCAAACCCAGGTAGTTATTGTAACAACCAACCCATTGGATTTTTTTTCCCCTCCTACTTCCCCTAGCCCCGATAAATTTTCCCCTCTTTTCACTTGACACTAGGTAACCTCCCCTACCCCACAACATCGTTTGAGGTGAGTTTCATCTTTCCATTTGTATTTTATCTTTCCAACGATTTTTCACTTTCCATTTTTGCACATTCCGAAAATCAATTCACCCAAATATCCACTGTTGGGAGCTATTCTGACACAGAGATGATTCTAAATGAAGGAGGGACGAAATTTAACGTGGTTCGGCAATTGCCTACGTCCACAGCTGCTGTAATTTCACTATGAAATAATTTTTACAAAAAACTCTCTCTGCTCACCCACTCTCTTTCTCTCTTGTAAACTCTCCCACACTTTGTCTGCACACACGCAGCACTCTCTGTTTTCTCTCTGCTGCACTCTGTCCGCACACACACACTCACCTCATCACAGCACTTCTATTTATAATATTGATTGGGAGTCGTCGATGAGAAGGTGCAGTTGAGAGAAGGTGCAGCCGCACCTTTTGAATTCGGTGCATTCAGTGTCTTTCGGTGCATTAAACAAGCACATGCCATGCATGACCCACCACTCTTGTCTCCATTCGCAACAATCTCCCACTTGGAGACAAATGAGTCTTCATATCTTCATAGCAACTATCACAGCAACTTCAAGTCATGCCTTTAGGTACGGAGGCCAACTGAAGCTACACATAGCTTCAGTTTGTCAACAGTAACTACTTTTGTGAACATGTCTGCTGGGTTCTCTGTTCCTCGAATCTTCTCAAGTATCAGCTGTCCACTATCGAGAAGAGATCGGATAAAATGGTATCGCAACTGTATGTGTTTTGTTCTGGAATGAAAGACTGTATTTTTTGCAAGAAAAATAGCACTCTGACTATCACTGTGCAGAATACCTTTTTCATTCTTCTTTCCTAATTCTTCCAAGAATGACTGCAACCAAACCATTTCCTTCCCTGCTTCAGTTATAGTAACGTATTCCGCTTCTGTAGTTGAGAGAGCAACAATCTTCTGTAACTTAGAAGCCCACGATACAGCTGTACCACCCAGCGTATACACAAATCCAGTAGTACTTTTCTGCTGTCAACGTCACCTGCTAAATCAGCATCTACATATCCCTGTAGTTTTAAACCTGCTTTTGTAAAGCATAGTGACGTATCTGAAGAGCCTTGTAGATATCTTAAAATCCACTTGACTGCTTCCCAATGCTGCTTTCCTGGATTACTCATGTACCTACTCACAGCTCTCACTGTTTGTGCAATATCTGGCCTTGTACAGACCATGGCGTACATAAGACTACCAATAGTAGATGCATAGGGTATTCCGTTCATGCATTCTTGCTCTTCCTCCGTCTTTGGCGACTGATCCTTAGTTAGTCGAAAGTGACTAGCTAAGGGTGTGCTCACTGGTTTCGCCTTGTTAAACCTTCTAAGCACCTTCTTCACATACTCCTCCTGCGAGAGCTTGAGAGTATCATTAGACCTGTCTCTAATAATTCTCATACCAAGAATTTGTTTTGCAGCACCCAAATCCTTCATCTCAAATCGCTTTGACAACTGCTTCTTCAGTTTATTGATCTCCTCGATGCTTGACCTTGCAACGAGCATATCATCCACATACAACAGTAGGATAATATAAGAGTTGTCAAAGTTCTTCATATAGAAACAATGGTCAGGCTGCAGTCTTGTAAATCCATTACTGCACATGAAGTTGTCAAACTTTCGGTACCATTGTCGTGGAGCTTGTTTTAGGCCATACAAGCTCTTCTTCAGTTTGCAAACTAGATTCTCTTTTCCCTTCACTGAGAATCCTTGTGGCTAGTGCATATAGATGTCTTCCTCCAAATCACCATGAAGGAATGCAGTCTTCACATCTAACTGCTCAAGATGTAGATTCTCTGCAGCCACAATTGCCAACACTAGCCTGATCGTGGTCAATTTTACAACTGGAGAGAAAATGTCTGTGTAGTCGACACCTTCCTTTTATTGAAACCCCTTCACGGCCATTCTGGCTTTGTAACGCTTGCTACCATTGTGCTCTTCCTTAATTCTGTACACCCATTTATTGTGCAAAGCCTTCTTGCCTTTTGAAAGCTTAGTTAGCTCCCATGTCTGATTTGACAGCAGTGACTCTATCTCATCTTACATGGCTTTCTCCCACTTGATCAAATCTTCTACTCGTAGAGCTTCATCATAACTTTCTGGTTCACCACTATCTGTTAGCAAGATGTAGTCTAGAGATGGTGAGAACCGCAATGGTGGCCTGATTGCCCTTGAAGATCTTCGAATAACAGTGAGTGGTGTACGTTGTTCGATTTGTGTATCATCATTTTCTTGATCCTCGTTCTGATCAGTGTTGACTCGAGTAACATCAAAATCAACAACCTCAGGTTTCTTTGGCTGCTCTTCAGATTCAGCTTATGACTTAGTTTTGTACAGAATCTGCTCATTAAATATCACATTTCTACTTCTGATGATTTTGCAATTTTTATCATCCCAAAATCGATAGCCAAATTCTTCATCACCATAACTGATGAAAAAACATTTTCTAGTTTGGCTTCTAACTTGTTACGATCAGTAGAATCTACGTGATCATATGATAAACAGCCAAAACTTTCAAATGGGACAAATTTACCTTCTTTCCGCTCCAGACTTCCTCTGGTAGATCGAACTTTAAGGGAACTGAAGGTCCCCAGTTAATCAAATATGCAGCGGTGTTAACTGCATCAGCCCAAAAACATTCAGGCAATCTTGAATTCAGCCTCATGCTTCTGGCACGTTCGTTGAGAGTTCAGTTCATGCATTCAGCTACGCCATTCTGCTGCGGTGTCCCGGGAATAGTCTTCTGAAATCTAATTCCATTTGCAGCACAGAATTCTTTGAACCCTCCGTCGATGTACTCTCCTCCATTGTCTAACCTCAGACATTTTAACTTCAAGCCTGTTTCATTTTCAACCATGGCTCTCCACTTCTTGAAAGTATCAAATGTGTCAGATTTATTTTTCAAAAAATAAACCCATACTTTCCTACTTGAGTCATCAATAAAGGAAATATAGTATCGCGATCCTCCAAGAGAAGCGACTGGGGATGGCCCCCACAAATCTGTGTGCACCAATTCCAACTTTGTAGATTTTGGAGTTTTACCATTTTTCAAGAAACTAACCTTTTTCTGCTTCCCAAAAATGCAACCTTCACACATGTCGAAATCAGTTGATTCCAACTTTGGTAACTTCCCCTTGGATAATAGTATTTTCATTCCTTTCTCACTCATATGACCAAGCCTTTGATGCCATAGGTTGGCATTTGCGTCAGCAATTGCAACAGTATCTCTAATGCTTGAAGTCATGTATAGAGTACCTGTTTTTGTGCCTCGAGCTACTACCATAGCTCCTTTTATTATCTTCCACGTGCCACTGGTAAATAGTACCGAATGCCCATCAGCATCAAGCTGTCCTACAGAAATCAGGTTCCTCATGAGCTTAGGAACATGTCGCACCTTCTGTAACAACCATGCACTTCCATTGGGCAGATTGATTGGTACATCTCCCATGCCTTCGATTTCCAACGCTTCATCATCTGCTAAGTACACCTTCCCAAAATCACCAGTGACATAATTCTGCATAATTTCTCGGTGTGCTGTAGTGTGGAACGAGGCTCCTGAATCTAACACCCAAGATTCAATTTGGTTGTCGACTGAAAGGAGTAAGGCATCTCGGAGATCTTCTGTTGTGGCATTAGTAGAGTCATGCTCATTCTTCTTCTTTGCTTCCTTGCAATTATTTTTGAAGTGACCAATCTTGCCACAATTCCAGCACTGTACTTGTTTTCCGGACCTAGATTTACTTCTGCCTCTTCGGGACTTTGACTTGCCCCAATTTGAACTTTTACTAACTCCTCTACCTCTTGTCTCGAGGTTTAAGGCAGAACTGGAAGTTGATGCTTCTCCTGTATCTTTTCGCGAACTTCCTCACTAAGAATATGGTCCCAGATATCTTGATACTTCATCTTTGTTTTGCCATAAGAATTGCTAACAGTTGTTCTCATGGCCTCCCAGCTTTTTGGCAATTGAGTTAGAGCAATCAGTGCACGTACTTCATCATCAAATTCAATTCCCACTGAAGCTAATTGATTGATGATGGTGTTGAACTCATTCAGATGCTGAATAACTGGAGTTCCTTCTGCCATTCTCAAGTAAAATAGCTTGTACATCAAATACACTTTGTTATTGGCTGATGGCTGCTCGTACATGTCTGATAGAGCTTTCATCAAATCCGTTGTGGTCTTTTCCTTTCCCACATTGTGTGCAACTAATCTTGACAGTGTTAGTCGAATGACTCCCAACACTTATCTATCAAGGAAACTCCAATCTTTATTGCTCATGTCATCTGGCTTTCTTCCTAGGAGTGGAAGATGTAGTTTCTTCCCATAGAGATAATCCTCTATCTGCATTCTCCAGTAGGTAAAGTCTGTACCGTCAAATTTCTCGATACCAACACCTTTAGCTTCTTCTCTAGCCATAACTTTACAAATGAGTTCAAATTTAAACAAACAAAAATTACCGTTACGTCCGAAACACTCGAATTAGCTAGAAACAAGTCCGGAATGATCCAAATAGTTTGTCAGCACTATTTGATCGTCGCGATGGAACTCCAACTGGCGTGATCTAGCCCAAAATGATCTACAACACATGGATGGTTCAAATCCAATGTACTGATGGCGAATCTCAAAATTTCGACCGTACGGATGAGTCCGAAATGATCCAAATAGTTGGAACCACTATTTGATCGTTGAAATCGGACTGCGAATGGCTTAGATCTAGCCGAAAACAGTTTTGAAAAATGGACGGTTCTGATCTGTCTAGCGCGTGGGATACACGCGCTGCACAGTGCGAGTGGGCGGCGCGTAGGCGCGTGTATTACACGCGCTACAGCACTATGCGCGTGGGAGAGAGTGAGGGTGCGTGGGCGCGTGTGGATCACGTGTCTTCAACCTCTGGAGCGCGTGGGGGCGCGTGGGTTGCAGCAGATGCACGTGCCAATCTTCTAGGGCCGCGTGTAGGCTCGTTCGACCTCCATTTTCGATTCCATTTGTCGCAACGGATTCGTCTCGAGGCGAGGAACACCGTGGAGTTGTCAAAAATTGATTTTGAACAACTTAAATTTTTGGACAGCTCGAACCAGTGCTCTGATACCAGTTGTTGGGAGCTGTTCTGACACAGAGATGATTCTAAATAAAGGAGGGACGAAATTTAACGTGGTTCGGCAATTGCCTACATCCACAGCTGCTGTAATTTCACTATGAAATAATTTTTACAACAAACTCTCTCTGCTCACCCACTCTCTTTCTCTCTTGTAAACTCTCCCACACTTTGTCTGCACACATGCAGCACTCTCTATTTTCTCTCTGCTGCACTCTGTCCGCACACACACACTCACCTCATCACAGCACTTCTATTTATAATATTGATTGGGAGTCGTCGATGAGAAGGTGCAGTTGAGAGAAGGTGCAGCCGCACCTTTTGAATTCGGTGCATTCGGTCCATTCGGTGTCTTTCGGTGCATTAAACAAGCACATGCCATGCATGACCCACCACTTTTGTCTCCATTCGCAACATCCACCATCTCACGTCTCGGCAGTTTGAATCTCTTTTGTTTTGATGTTCTCTTCATTATTTCATTCCCCATCCGTCAATTAGATCATTTTTCTCTATCCATATATCTCATGCTCTCAGTCTTCTGTCTGTCTGAGTCTCTTCCGTTCACTGCAAACCACTAGTCTATCATCATGATCAATAAGAACCTACTTCACCACCGTAAGCCAAACGATGCACACAGCCGCCACGAAGCCAGCTTCCTCCATGACATCGCCACTTGCACATAAAGTGCCGTCAGGCACGTCTCAACCAGCCCCTCTCCAAATGCATGGCAACCTTCCATTTGTAGAAACACATCTCGCGAGTCACCCTCAACCTTGGTAGCAACCACAACACAGACTTAAGCCCGACATTCAAGCAACAACCATCTTCATCAGTACCCAACCAACTCGTGACCCACCAGCCCTCTGCCCCTCTCCTCTCCCTCCACCGTAAACTATCACCACCCTGATTTCACCACGTGAAACGCCAAGCACACGGCTTGCATGGCAAGAAATCAACCACCGAAGAAGCCCCTGTTTTTTACCCCCGAAACAGAGGAAGTAGTCTTCCCTGCTGTGGGCCTCAAGCCAGCCACCCCACACCTCCAGTCTCCTCCACGCCATCACCACCTGCACGAAGAGCGTTGCCAGGCACTACACGTCACTCCAGGTCTGCCGTTTTCCTCATGGTAAGCCGGCGGCACCCTCTCAACTTACTCTCTCTCTCTCTCTCCGTCTCTCTCTTTCTCACTCATCATCACCAACTCTTTCTCAGATATCCCTCTCTCTATGTTTTCAGCAACCTGATGTCTGTTGCATGCCATCTTTCTTCCCCTTGGTGTTGCTTTGTTTCTGGTCTTATTTTTTTAGTTTAAGCTTCTTACGTGCCCTCTGTTCCCTTCATGTATTATTTCTGAAGTGTAGTGTAATTTTATTTTTAAGTGTTAACCTTTTGCAAGAGAAGTTTGTTTTACATTTATGCCCTTGATATTTGAAGGCTATATCAGAATATTTTTTTGTTTAGTTTCTTCTTTGTGCTTGTTTTAAGTAGAACCTATTTTATGATGGCCTTGTTTTAGGTCTCAAATTAATTTGTATTTGTACTGATAGTATTTTATTTAAATTATTTGAAGTATCTATTTACAACTTGATTTCACGGAAAACATTAAGGTATCTTCGTTATTTTATTTAGTATTAATTTTACAAGTTGATTTTAGTAGTATTTTAAATAAGAAGATTTAATTGAGTTAGGTATTATTAGACTTCTTGTAAAGCTGAATAATTATATTAATTCTAAGAAATAAACCTATTTTAAGAGAGAAGGTTTTCATGGCTTATTTATGGGAGCTTATAGTAATCAAAGTATTCTATAAATACACACACACACACACACACACACACACACACACACACATATATATATATATATATATTCGTATATGTTGTTAGTTTTTTAAACAAGTGTATTTATTGATTTTCATGATTAACTAAATATTTATTGGGTTATCTTTTTTAGTATGAACTCAATTATGTGTTACTGAGGAATTTAGAAAGTGGTGGTATTTTTTAGGTTTAGAGAAATTTTAAGTTTTTGAGGTATTACAATAGGTATTTCAGGTGTAAATATGATATATCTGCCTAATTGAAGATTTATTCAAATTACATGAATTTTTATAGGTGATGATTGATTTTTGTTCAGTACTGTTGTGGATAATTTCTGAAAAGCTAAGAAATTCAGGTAAGCAGGGTTCCTATGCTAGGTTTTACACAAATATTTGAAATTAAAGTTGACTTTCTGAAAACTTTGCATGTTTTGTTATTAAATGAGAACTTGGAAAAAACAACCTTGGTAGTTTCCTTGCATTACTTATGAAATTGACATGAAAAATGGAAAATATTTTCTAACATGCATTGTGTAGACATAAGCTATATTTTTGTCATGCTGTCTCTGAAATGTGAAAAAGAGTGATATGAAAAATATGAAAATTTGTGCATTTATTTAGAAAGATGCTCCAACCTTATTTTTCAATATGTGAGAAAGATCTAAATATTTTTTATACTCTATTTTATTATAATATAGCATCTAAAAACTTTTGGCATGGTGTACTGATTTTGTATATAACTTTATCTTTGCTCTGCTCTGTTATGCTTTGCTTTGTTTGGGTTGGTACCAACTCCTCTGTCTCTGCATGCACCCACTTTGGAAGCAAGTTGGTCTATTTGTGGTCTTTTTTATGTGCACGCTCGAGGCTCTGAGAATAATAAGGAAAAGATTTCACATATGTCTACTCGGTTTGGCCGCTGGGGCTAGCACAACCCTACCATAGGGGTGAAACATGATCTCTGCTTTGTGAGATGCTTTGTTTTGATGTGATGATAATGTTCAGGTTATGTTATACCAAAGTACTCTAGGTTTTATATGTCTTAAAACCATCGCTCTGTTAAGTTTGAAAACATGTTTTGCTCTGCATGATAACTCTAGAAAATATTTTGTTCTGCATACTGTATTCTATAAATGCTCATGTTTGCACGCTAGTATATGTCCTTTGCTTACTAAGTTGTTGATAACTTATCCCTTATCTTCAGAATATTTTTCAGATGATTTTGGATATTTCAGTTGAGAATCAGATTATGAAGCATTGGGTTAGATGATTTAAGAATGTTGGTTTAAGTTTATCAGAGTTTCTATATGTGTATTGGCGAAGTTTATTATGAAATTTTGTTGTGTTCTAAAGACTTAGCATTTTGGAAAATTTATTATATTGAGAAAATTAGTTTGAATCACAATTTTTTTTAAGATGTTGGGAATTTGGAGTGTATAATTATATTGTTAAAATGTGGGTTTAAGTGATAGGAAGTAACTCTTCGCCCCTACGAGACCAGGGAATTATAGTTGTTGTAGCTATTTCATATGACACCTTCAACATGTTGAGAAATACACTCCTTTCCAGCAGCTTTAGTGTTCGTGCTGAAGAGGATGGAAGTCTTCTGTCTATTCAGGGTCTGTCTAGAGGAGATTTCATAAACATTTAATAGATGGAGAATGTTGAACCATTCCTCAAGCTTAGACCTGCAAAAGATCACACAATCGTCAGCAAATAGGAGGTGGTTGATCCTAATGCCTCCCCTTGTAGCTGCCACTCCTTTGATAAGGCGTCTTGATTCAGCTTGTTGCAATAAAACACTTAGACCTTACACACAAAGCAGGAATAGGTAAGGGAAAAGAGGATCCCCTTGCCTTAACCCTCTTGAAGGCAAAATAACATCACTTGGGATCCCATTGACAACCATGGAGTAAGTGACAGATTTAACACAAGTCATGAGTAGTTTAATCCATTTTTCACTAAACCCCAACTTATGAAGCATTGTTTGCAAAAAATCTCATTCCATCCTGTCATAGGCCTTAGACATATCCAATTTGATGGCCATACTACCCTCCCTTCCCTTTTGCCTCGACTGCATAGTATGGAGAAGCTCATAAGCAACCATAATGTTGTCTGCAATTAATCTACTAGGGATGAAAGTACTTTGATTCTGAGAGATAATTTTTGGAAGTGCTAGTTTAAGCCTACTTGCCAAAACCTTAGAGATAAGTTTATACCAAACATTGTAAAGATTGATAGGCCTGTAATCATTAACAGTTTTGGGGGAATTAACCATAGGAATCAAAGCAATGAGAGTGTGATTCAAACCTCAGGGCATCACCCCACTACTAAGAAAGTCTAGAACAACTTGGACCACATCAGAGTCAATAGTACCCTAACGATCTTCGTAGAAACCAGCATTGAAACGATCTAGCCCTGGAGATTTGAAGGGTGACATTTGTTTTAAGGCAGCTTCGACATCTTCTGGTGTGAATTCTCTATCCAATTGTTCCCTCATACCCAGAGAAATTTTGTGCTCCACTCTGGTCAAACACTGCTGTATAAACCTGCCAATTGGGTTAGAGGTTTGAAACCTAAGTGAAATGAGTCCAGAATCCTGCTGCCACATCTTCCTTAGTCAATAGGACTTTACCTTCCCCATCCACTACCTTTTTTACTAAATTGTTTTTCCTCCTTTGATTAACACAAGCATGATAGAATTTAGTATTTTTATTCCCTTGTGTTAACCAATGAGTTTTGGCCCTTTGTTTCCATCTAACATCTTCCTAATCGAGTAAGAAACCCACCTCATTTTGTAATCTGACTGGTCTGGATTTGAACCAGATCAATTCAGTAAAATGGATCAAGATCAACTGATAAAGTTGACCTAGATCAAGCCTATTGTTCAAGCATGTTCCTCTCTTCCCAAATAAGCAATGCCGCACGTCTGCATCTTTAACACTAGGCATGGCATCTCAACGGTGGTCCTCGCCAGTGAGAAGAAGATGGTGTGGCATCCCCAGCCTCCTCCTGCCACCGAGGTCCACCTCCTCTCCACCTCTTTTTTTTTTTTTAATGTTACTATCTACTCTGCGGTCACTGGGCTTTGAAGCCCCTACGCCTCCGTCACAAAGGCTCCAGCGAGGAGCTTCTCAACGACGCCAAACTTTTTTTTTTTTTTAATCATGGAACCACCTCGGTAGTGGGCTTTGGAACTCTTTACCACTGTTACAGAGACACCGGCGAGGTCTTAGCCTCCTCGTGACACTGACCTCCCTTCAATTTTTTTTTTTTAAATAAACCAAACCCAAGGAAAACTACTGTGCAACACCCATTCGGTTTCCATCTCAAATACAATTTAGAGTTCATAAAATTGGAAGCAATTTCATATGCATAAATACACATAAATTCACATATGCAATTTCACATATATATTTCATATACAGTTTATGTATGTGTGGCATAGCAATTTATGCATAATATCAGTATGAAGCAGTCTGTGTTTTTATCTTTCACGACTAAAAGGAAATATCAAAGTGAGATATGGCATGTACAATATTTTATCGAGATCATAAAATCTATGACTTGGCTCTAAAACCACATGTGAAATATTTTAAAATGAACTTTTAATAATCCAATCTTTGATTTTTTATGATCCACAATAATAAAACAACATGTACCTTTCTTCATCAGTTTGATGAAGAATTAGATTTGGCTATGAAGGAAGGATTACCCTAGCAACTTTGCCTCATAAGTGTCTCACGATAGCTAAGGCATTCTGATGTTGTAGGTGAGAACCCTTGAACCCCTCAATCCTATTTATAGATTTATGGTCATCAAGAAATCTACACTTTGTGTCTGACTATAATTAGAGATATAGAGTTTTAATCTTATCTCTTAGGAGTTTTATCATTCCATTATAACTCATCTATTAACTGATAGGTTTTGAGCTATTCTAAACTCTATTTAAGATGGGTGTGTGAGACATAGAGTTTAAATAAAACTCTTACAAAGAATATCTCTATATCTAGTCACCGTGAGACACAAATGTCTCTAGATTTCATGATGGTTAGAACTCTATAAATAGTATTGAGGGGTTAAGAGTTCTTACCTATAATATTATTGTGCCTCTAGCCATCAGGAGATACTCATAGGTAACTTTCTAACTGTTATTATTTTATTATTGTGGATAATAAAAAATTGAAAATCTAATTATTAATGTTTTTCATGTTAAAATATTTAACATTTGGTATCAAAGCATCAGATTACAGATATTTTATGATCTTGATAAAATATACAGTAAATAAATGTCTATTTGATTTTATATGTTCCTCCGTGTGTCTCCCTCAACTTTTTATCATGTCACGGTTGATTGAAGACACAATGTGTCCTTCGGTCTCAGAAATAAATTTACGATGGTGTTTGAGAATTTCAAGTGACTCCTTTCGATTCTCAAATAAAAATTTTCTCAATGATATTCATGCTTATGTTTCAATTTTTAGCTTAGAGTTTTATTTTCCTCACCTTCTGTTTGTACGTGTTTGTCCTGGGTTGAAGAGTTGAGGAAGGGGCCACTATATGGGTTAGCAATGGTCAGAGTGCCGTCATTGGTACACCGGGATGGAAGAACGTCATCACCACCTTGGAGATCCTCTAGCTTTGGTGGCCCAAATCTCTCTGAGATCGGTTTTAGAGAGAGAGAGAGAGAGAGAGAGAAGGTAAGAAAGGAGGTGGACGTTGGCGACGAGAGAAGGCTAAAGATGCCCGGCCTACCTACTTCTTCTCACCAGAGACACCCTCTATATGCCATATAAAATCATTAATAATAAGAGAAGCCAAAACAATGCACGAATGCTTTCTGGTGTGGCAGTTGCTCAATATTGAAGAAGAATTAAAAAAAATTAAAAAAAGGGGTAGGGTTTTCTTCAACCCATTAAAGGCTTTGGGCCCAGGCCAAGAAGAATAATAGGGGCAATACTATGTACGGCCAGCATAGTGGGCCAAAATTCTAACCCTGCCCAATAACATAAACCAAAAAAAAAAAGGAGAAAATTTTGAGATTTTATTTTCTCTTATGTGCATGGTTTTGCTATTCAATAAATGCACGAATTATTTAATGTTGATTTTTTGGCTCTTGTTTAAATTATTGATATGCCATATATAATTGTTTATGCCATACGGGACAAATGGTTTGTACCAAAATTAAGGAAAGAATTGGTTGCCCAAAGGTACCAGATTTTTCTGAATTTTGATGGAAAAACCATTAAATTCCATAGTAAAGATCGGTACGTTGGAGTAAACAATTCGTGTGTCAAGATCTATTCTCAAAGAATGATCTTGATGACACTACTAGTTCATCTATCAAAATAAGGTTGGAGGGAATATTTTGTATGTCAGAATTTACTCCCAAAGGAGAATTCTGATGATACAGCTAGTTCATCTACAAAATCTAAAATTGAAGGAAACATTTTGTATGTCAAACTTTACTCCTAAAGGAGAATTTTGATGATACAACTAGTTCCTCCATAAAATTTAAAATTGGACAGAATATTTGGTACATTAGGGTTCATTTCTAAAGGAGGGACATCAATAACACTATTAGTTCATTTATAATAGTTTAAGTTCTCCATAATGGCTTAAATTCTAAACTTGAAACTAGAGGGAACATTTTGTATGTTGGGGTTCACTCTTAAAGAAATGATCTCGATGACATTATTAGTTTATCCATAATGGTTTAAATTTTATTATTATTTATGATTGTCGAACTCAAAGCATTAATGTAATAAAAATACTTTTCTTGCAATAAATATATAAATATCATTACAAGTTTTGTGTATAGAATGAATCTAGTTTAGAAAAAGATGAGCATGTCAAATTTACACCAAGAGTTTCAGACCTTAGTTTATCCATTTTAAATCTAAGATCAATTATTTTTTTAGAATAGTGGTAAGGGTCATAAATGTACAATATTTAAGAAGATGGAATTAATTACTACATATCAAATTTTGAACTTTAGGAATGAAAATTATGAAATCTTCTTATTTTTGTATAGAATGTTTTATTTTAGATGTATCATTATTTTATCAAAATGATGAAATATGAACAAGTTGGCTGTTTAGATTGATACACATTTATTTTGTTAATTTGTATTGAAAAACAACTGTATCTTTTGGAAAATGATGATCATGAAAATGTAAGAATTGTGTCAATTTAATTTTGAAAGAAACAATAACACATAAAGGTTTAAGTGCCTAAGCACAAGACGTAATTCGAATGGAAGGGCAAATGTTTTCTATATAAGTCTAGAATCAAATCTTATAAATGTTTATACTTATTTTTTAGGTTAATCTTGTGTGCAAATGTTCATATTTCTTTTACTTGCATGAGTTTCACATCAAACTCTATAAATGTTGATACTTATTTATTTAGTTTTTTTTTTTTTTTTGTGATTAAACTTTAATAGAAATGTTCATGTTTCAATTTGTTTCAAAATGTCATTTATCTTGGTTCCATTTTTGCTTCCAATAAAATTTTTTATTTGTCATGCCTTCATATTAATATTTTTGTTAAAAGTTTTTCACTCATGAGGCATGTATTGGAACCAAAGGAAAAATGATTTATAAAAAATTTTACAATTTGTGGCGTAGAAGTTTGAAGCATGATTAAAGAACAACCTTATTTGTGGCATAAAATATTGGAGAATATCTCCAAAGAAAACTTGTAAAGGTTAGTAAATAATATATTTTCTACATTTAGATTTTCTAATCTTAATATGTGTGTTAATTTGTATGAAAGGAAAGCAAATCAAACATATCAAGAAAATATGCCACAAAAAATAGAGAGTTTCTTGAGATAATGTATATAGATGCATGTAAGCCTTTTTCTCTATAATGTTTGATAGATAAAAGTATTTCATTACTTTCATAGATGATTTTCATGGTATGGATGTATATATCTGCTACATGAAAAATCTCAAGCCATTGGTAATTCTTAAGGTACTTCTCATGGGGAGGAAATGCAACTAGGTAGAAATGTGAAAATCATCAAATTGGATTAAAGTAGTGTCATGAAAAATATTAAGAGTTTGGCCATAATCCTATCCTATTTCATTAACTTCTTAAAACAAATGTAGTTAACCTCTTAAAAATAACTATGTAGAACTTATATTGTGTTCTACACGATATTACTTAATGGTGTAGAACTCTTAATGGCTTATTTTTTTACTTATGGATTGATTTAAGGCATATACATGTATGGATAGTCAAGTTAAAGTAATACTTTATAACCCAAATGAAAGAAAGTTGAGTCCTATTATAGTCAGGAGATTCAAATGATTTAGGCTATATTGTTTCTATTTATAATTTGAATTTTGAGAAAATTGAAATATCAAATTCCTTAAGGTTGGCAAAATCAGTAGAAGTATAGAAATTAGAGATATGATTGTAGTGAAGTGCATTCTTGTACTTCAAAAATTGTTATCGTTTCTTTTTATTATTATCTCAATGATAATATGGAACAAGAAGCAAATAATCATCTACCTTATCAGAGAAACACTGCTGAAGAATTGACCATGGAGACATCAAAACAGGTAATCTCATGTAATCTTCTTGATTTACTATTTGGTAGGCTATGTGGTATATCTTCAAAATTTGAATTTGATATAGAAACAAATAAAAGTTCACATATGTTTTCACAAGTTTTAGAAATAAGTAAAGATTGATGCATAAAAGAGTGATTGAAATCCATGAATAAATATAAAGTTTGTAATTTCGTCCAATTGTCTAAAAAGCATAAAAAGTCGAATGTAAATAGGTCTTGGAGACAAACCCTAACTTTAAAGACAATATTGAACGATATAAATTCAAATTTGTAATAAAGGGCTTTACTCGTAAATGAGCATTGATCAGAGACAGATTTTCTATTAAACCTGAAAGAACTCATTAAGTATCACTATGACATTAGTAGCTCATTATGGTCTAGACTTATATCTAATGGATGTGAAAACAATTATAGACTGAAAGTCAGAAGTGTACAAGAAATGAATAAAATGATTACTTAGAAAATATAACAAATTTTTTGAAAATTGGTATTTGATATTTGATAATACCAATGTTGTTTTTAGATTTTAAAAAAAAAATTATTGTTAATGTATATACCCGTAGGTCAGTGGAAGTATATTTGTATTATGGTCATACATGTATATGACTTTTTGGCAAGTATGAATCATAGTTTGTAGTATGACATTAAAGTTATGTCTCTAAATAACTTTAAAAATGAACTTTATGAATAAGACATCCTTCGTAACTAGAATTGAACTTTAATACTAGGATGATGACTATTAGAATTGTCTCAATATAATTGCATAGAGTTTTGGAAGATTTTACATGAAGAAATGTTGTTCAGTAGATGTTTTAAAAATAAAATTTGACATGCTTAGTATTTTATAGTGACCTTAAATTGATTAGTCTGTTAAAGAAATTCTGTATATAATGGTTATAAGGAATTTGATGGTTGCACAAACTTATATAGGGCCAAATATTTGTTTTACAGTTGGCATCCTTGGTTGTTGCAAAAGTAACCCAATGATATTTGACATAAAAGCTATGAAAAGAGTGCAAGGTTATTTGCAAGAAATTAAAGATTATATTGTTGCCTTCAGAAGAACTGATACTCTTTAAGTAGCTGGATATTTAGACTCTAGTTTGCATGATTGTGTTAGTGAAATTTAAAAAAAAAATACATTTATGGTTAGTTATTTTGCTATTTTTATAGTTATTTTATGAAAAAGTACAAAACAAATCTCTTATTGCTTTATGTACAATAGAGGCTGAGTTTGTAGTATGTTTTTAGGCCACATTGTATGATATATGACTGAAGAAACTTATCTTAGGACTTAGAACTGTCAACTTTTTAGTCAAGCTGCTAAGAAAGTATTGCAAGAATTTCTTAGATTATTTTTCTCCGAATGGTGAGTATTTAATGAGATTTCAAATACCTAAGTGTTAAGGAGAAAATATATAAACGAATAATGTCCATATTAATAGTGTTAATGATTACACTTTAAAGAACATGTTGAAAATATGGGTCTTATGCTTATACTCATGATGTGAACATTTTAAAGAGATCATTGACATGTTGAGTATTTTGTTACTGGACATTGAGAGATATCTATTATGGTTGTTTCTGTTGTCTTATCTTTCCACTTTATATGTAAATTGAATGGTGTGAAGGAATGATGACAAGATAATATCTGCAATGGACATGAATTGGAACCCAAGGCATTATAGTATTCACCTTAATTGTCCTAGTTAAAAATCATGTTAAATTAAGTTATTAGTGTTGTGGTACATGGAAGGAAATTTGTTGATTATATAACAGAAGACCGCCATGACTCGCATTGGTAGCTAATTTGGCATTGATATTACGAAACTCATGTAATGTATTTTGAGCTAAGAAAGTTTTCTAAAAATGAACGTGCACAGTATGATTATTAATTTCTTGTAATAAGCCCATGAACGAAAAAGATTATTTTATAAGCATATAGGCCAAGTAGGAGAATGTAAGAATTTTCTTAAAACTTTATGTCTCACACACCCATATCCTATTGGGTTTAGACTAGCTCAATTATTATGAGTTAATTAATGAGTCACAGTGAGACAAGATTACCTCTATATCTTGTCAAAGTGAGCATAAATGTCTTTAGATTTCATGATGGCTAGAAGTCTATAAATAGTACTGCGAGGTTAAGTGAAAGGGATATTTGAGCCCTCCACAATTTTAGCTAAGAGATGAAGTCAAGAAATGACTCAAACTCCTAGGAGGGAGATGACTCATAATTCTAGCAGGAGATGGATTCACACTCTTAACAGGAGATAAACTCAAACTCTTAAGAGGAAAGAGATTCAGGTTCCTAACAGGAAACAGGCTCACACTCCTACAAGAAAAGACTTCACAAGGCTAATTAGACTTCTATCACTCTAAGGCAATAAGATCTATAAATAGCCTATAGGAGGTAACAAATCCTTAACTTGATTTACCATACACTCTTGCTCTTATATTATTATTCTGACTTTGGCATCAAAGATTCCACAAGGTAACAAGGGCTGCCCCTTCATTTGTTGCAGGTGATCCGTGTGGTAGGTGGCGATGAAACACGTCCTTAATATTTGGCACTGTCTGTGGGATCTATATATATTTCCCGCAACCAGCGTACTTTTCACATGCCTACTGCTACACGATCACAAACAACAGAGACTGAGAAACGAACACAACAGAGATGGAGGCGAGGTGGGCAGATATGGAAGAAAAATCGAAGAAGACGGCAGATCTAGTAGAGCAACTGCAGAAAGAAAATGAGGAGTTAAGGCGATAGCATATTGCTACGCCGCCAGTCGATGGACAAATGGAAGAGGATGCCCATAGTGCAGGCGACGTCGATACTAAGGAGCTGGAAAAGAAGAAACTTCACAACAAGCTAAAAAGTCTTGTTGACAAATATGAAGAGATGATGAGGAAGATGGGAGGATCTTCCTCGGTAGAACAATTGCTAAATCGTATAGACCTCCCCTACAACGACAAAGTTATGGCAGTACCCCTCTCGCCTAAATTCAAGGTTTCCCAGATTGATGTGTACAATGGGTCCGAAGACCTGGTGATAAAGGGTTAGAATTGCATAATTAAGTTATTTAAATGAGTGATTTATTTTATCAAATAAGAATTGAATACTTAATTATGCATCAAATTCTAATATTGAATGTCAAATTAATTGATGCCAATATTTTTGCACATCAAAGTCTCATATTTGCCCTTGAAATACTTAAACTATAATATCATTTCATTTATATATTGTAGGGCATTTATGGAAAGAAAGAAAGAATGAGACCTATGAGAAAATAGAGAAGTTAATTATGATTTTATGGAATCTCATCTAATAGAGATCACATGCACACATGCAGAAAAGTGCAAACATATTCGGACACCATGCAGCAGACCAACACATGCAAACATGTAGCTGACAGCAACCACTCATTCGGACACAGCACTTGCAGAAAACTCACACGTGCAGCAGCAGTAGATTTGTTCTTTCTTTTTTGAGTAGTTGAACGTGCAGCAGCAGAGTTTATTCCTTCTCTCTTTTTTGAGTAGCTATACGTGCAGCAGGAGATCAATAGCCTCACTCGGACAGCACTCATACAAACTCACACATGCAATGCACATGCAGAACGAAACTCACACGGACACCGTGTAGCGGACCAACACATGCAAACATGCAGACTATTTACACAAGCAGCATCACATGCACACATGCAGAAAAGTACAAACACATTCAGACACCATGCAGCAGACCAACACATGCAAACATGCAGCTGACAGCAACCACTCATTCGGACACAACACTTGCAGAAAACTCACACGTGCAGCAGGAGATCAATAGCCTCACTCGGACAGCACTCATACAAACTCACACATGCAATAAACCACACCAGCTCACACATGCAGAAAAGTGACAGCAACTCACACATGCAGAAAACGTGACAGCAACTCACACATTCAGCAACATAGCAAACAGCAGCCTCACTCGGACAGCACTCATTCGAACTCTCACACATGCAAACCAGCAGAACAAACACAGCAGACAACACACTTGGAAAGCAGCATGTTGCAGACACTCGGACAGCAGCAAAATTATTTCTCTCTTCCTTTTCGAAAGTTGAATGTGCAGCAGCAGAGAGTTTATTACCTTCTTTCTTTTGTTTTAAAAGTTGGAGCAACAGGAGAGCACATGAGATCATGGAAGGCAAGCTGTTCATTTCAGCTTTCTTGCTTCTGCACATGGAAGGTCACCACAGCATCACATGTACAGCTCACAAACACACGGCTATAAAATGAAAGAAGGCTGAAATGCTATGGGAGTTGGGGGGGAGCTTAGCTTGTATTTTTATTTTCATAGCTTTACTTTCTTTCTGTTTTTTTTTTTTTTTTTTGTTCTTCCAGACATTTTCTTTCTCTTCCGTTAGTAGCAGGCGGCTTGCTTGTCTTACTGGAGTTGTCTTCGTTTGGACGCAGCAGGTGGCAAGACAGCAGCCGGCTGGTTTTGCTTTACAAACATTAATATCAACTTTGCTTTTCGTTTAGATGCTAGCAGTAGAGTAGTCATTATTTTTATTTTCTTTCTTCTTCGTTTAAGACAGAAGCAGCTGGTTTGAATTTTATACATTAGTTTTTCTTGCTTTTGTTTTGAGTCCTTCGGTGCAGCAATAGTCTTGAATTTTAATTTCTTTTCCTTTTCATGTTAGACACAAGGCGGCAGAGTAGAGGTTTTTAGTTTGTATTTTTTTTTCGTTCAGACAGAGAACAGGGGCGGAAGCTCCCATTTTGGCTGGTTATTGTTTTATTTTGTTGATATTTTCATGTTCTAGATTTTAGGCATTTGATATTTTTGCAGTTTTTGCTTTCTGTGTAGCTTGTTCTTTGGTTTCCTCTCTTTGTTTACTTGTTTCTTATTTATTTTACTTCAGCTTTCAATAAATTCACAAGTTTTAGACGAAAGCAGCAGAGTTGGTTTTATTCAGTCTCTCTTTTTCATTTAGACGCTAGGAAGTAGGAGAGTCTTTAGCTTTTATTTTCTTACTTTACGTTGAGTAGCAGGAGGAGGCTAATTTCTTTTTCTTTTCTTCTTAGCTCTGTCGTTTGGCGTGTTGAGGTGGCAGTTTCATTTTAGTTTTCTTAGTTTATTTATTTATTTAGTCTCGTTTGTTTTATTTCTTTGAGCTAATATTTTATAGACTATTTATTTTTCATTCTAGGGTTTATTAGTTAGTATTTTCTTAGTTTTTGATATGGCATTAATTAGATTAATTTTTACAGCTAGAAACATCATGTGTAGCTAATTTTAGAAACTTGGGTTGTGGAATGGGACGTGATTTGTTTTGGATTCTAGATCGATGCAATATTTTATGGTTGAATGTTGATTTCACTAAGTTACTAATTGGATTTAAATTGAAAATAGATTGAAGCTCTTGCTCTTGTTTTGTTGTTGACGTAAGGCACAACAAAAGCTTAAAAATTATCAAGGCTTCTCTCGGTTGTTTGTTAATGTGTGTTTGACTAGTAAAGTAGAGAATCTATTAGGAAAATATTGCAAAACTTGAGCTTAAATTTGTATCTTCCGATTAGCAATGCCTTGATTGGATTGTTAATCGAGAAAATTATCTAGAATCCGAAATAAAGAGAGTCTCATACCCAACCCAAGTGTTCGTTAATTTGTTTGTTTTAGAAACTCTAATTTCAACTTCAATTATCTTCTTGCATTGCATTTGAATTTTATTTTCATCTCTCATACTTGATTCATTTGTTACTCACAAATCTCTTATACGCTTTGATAACCCATTGTCCCTGTGGAATACGATCCTGGACTTATCCTTGATACAACTTGACACTTCTACACTTGGAAGCACATTTGACCACGAGTCACCTGGCTGAACACTTGGAGAACTTTAAGGCGCATATCACACTCTATGGCTTCCCTAGAGAAATTGCCTACCGAGCTTTTCCTCTGACTCTAAAGTAAATGGCAAGAGGGTGGTTTTGAACTCTCTGACCACAATCAATCAATAGCTTCTAGGAACTAGCCAAGCACTTCTTAACACAATTTATGCCAAGTAGAAGGTGATAGCGCCCATCGGCATACCTTTTAATAGTTAAGCAGAGAGAGGAAGAGAGTCTGGTGCCATACCTCACCTGTTTTAATAAAGAGAGGTTGACAATCGAAAACCAGGATGAGAAGATCACTCTAGCCTCCCTCCTAGGTGGGATCTGGCCGCACAACCCTTTTATGGCAGAGCTAGCCAAGAAGACCCCGTCTACCCTAAGGGAGTTCATGGACAGGACAGATGATTTTGTAAATGTTGAAGATACACTACAAGCCCTTGTAGGCCCCGAGAAAAGATAAGCAGGGGGCAGAATGTAAAACCAACCTAGGCGATAAGAAACTTCTGTCAGGTTATTGGGACAGAAGACAAGAAAGATGTCCTGAGCACAACAACAGATTGATGTACAACAATCTATATGTGCAAGAAAGGGAGGAGTCGAGCAAAGAATATAGCCAATCTAGAGCAGGCAATCGTGATTGCAAATATCATCAGAAGAGTTCGCATTGGACAGAAGACTGCACAACCATGAAGAAAAGGGTCACTGAACTGGCGGGCATGGGAGAGTTAGAGTGGATGGTTGTAGAATTCTCGAAGCCTAAGCGACGGTATGAACGAGAGCACAACCAACAAAGAGAGGACATCCCAGATAGGTGGCAAGATTCTTGTTGCAACAACAAGCCCTCAAAAGATGATGGGGATAGGGTGCCCCGGGGTGCAATCAGATGAAGTTTCCTAACCGATGATGGGACAAGAGAAACATATGGCGAGCAGCCTTCTTGTCTCGCCCTGGGAATGCAGAGCACTTGGAGAACCTTACCCATGATAACAAAGTTTTTATTTTCTATTTGATTTATTATTTTATTGATGAGACTCTTTTTGCATATTTATTGAACATCTGGCAAACATTAAAATTAACAATTCTATTTGTATGCTGAATAAAGTGCCCCTTACAGATCAGTCTCGCCTTATCCATAAAAGCATATGGCGGTCAATTCTTCACCACATTGCAAAAAGGAAAGGTCAGGGATCGCCCAATCATTAAACACCAATGACGAGCTATCAACCTCGCGGTGCCATGTAAAAAGGCAGGAGAGGTCAAGGATTGCCCGACCATTAAACACCAATGACGAGTTATCACACTCGCAGTGCCATGAGAAAAGGGCACGGACATAGTAGACCATACCACCCTTAAACACCAATGACAAGCAATCAGCCTCACGGTGCCATGTAAAAAGGTGGAAAAGGTCAGGGACCGCCCGACCATTAAACACCAACAATGAGCTATCAGCCTCGCGGTGCCATGCAAAAAGGCAGGAAAGGTCAGGGACCGCCCGACCATTAAACACCAATGATGAGTTATCACACTCACAATGCCATGTAAAAAGGAAACTCCTTGATGCCCAAGTTAGTCTTCTCGCCAGGAAGCCCATTGCCGCCAGAGCAAAGCTCAGGTATTTAAATCTCAACTTTTTAATTTTTATACTAACCTATTCTTTTTAAGTAAACAAATGCCTCTGGGCGAGTAACAGCACAAATGCCACTAGACGAGCAACTATACAAAAGCCTATAGGCGAGCAAGAGGACAAATGCTTCTAGGCGAGCAAAAGGATAAATACTTTTGGGCGAGCAAGTATTTAGCAGTCTCAACCGTGCAAAAATATTGTTACAAAAGCACTCTAGGATAAATAGTTTTTCCATGCAATAAGCAATCTCTCAGGCAAATTTTCACAGACTCAAAACTGAGCTCCACGCTCACACTCAATGCGGTCAAGTACATCTCCTGCCTATCTCTCCAAGCTGAGCCACTCACCGCTTAGCACGAAACGAACAAAAGACTACAGACTAGACAACAAACTAGGGATCGAACGGGATACCAGTGACCAAGTTTCTAAATTTATTTTACAGATTATTAATTTGAAGATTCTCAAGGTCTTCTAAGGCTTCACAACTACCAAAACTGCTTTTTCTATAGATTACCTCAATTACAGTTGACTTGAAGACTCCCAAGACAACCAAAAGGCCGAGCCACCAAAGGTCGAGCCTTGTGCACGATGCAGCCAACTGATAGCTAACCAAAAGGAAATGAAGACACCCACGCGCACTAGCATGGATCCTCGGTGGGGTAGGGAAAAACAAAAGTAAATGAATGCCCATGAGCCGATGGGGTAAAAGGCAAGTACAAAGAATGCAAAGTATTTAATTTCTCACGTGATGATCATGAAGAAAATTAGCGGGGTAACTGGAATGGATATTTGCATGGTAACTCTTAACAGAATATAAACTCAGACTCCTGAGAGGAAAGAGATTTAGGTTCCTAATAGGAGAGAAACTCATACTCCTACAAGGAAAATGATTCACAAGACTAATTAGACTCTTATCACTCTAAGGAAATAACCTCTATAAATAGTCTACAAGAAGTAGCAAATCCTTAACTTGGTTTACTATACATTCTTACTCTCATATTATTATTCTGAATTTGGTATCGGAGATTCCATGGGACAACCAGGGCGCTCCTTCATTTGTTGCAAGTGATCCATGTGGTAGGTGGTGGTGAAACACGTCCTTAACATAGTCAAAGTGAGACATAAATGTCCCCAGATTTCATGATGGCCAAAAATCTATAAATAGTACTAAGAGGTTAAGGGTTCTCATCTACAATATTATTGTGCATTTAGCCATCAGGAGACAGTCAGTTATAAAGTTGTTAAGGTGATCCTTCTCTCATAGTCTGGTCAGATTCATTTTCAAAAGGTAGTGGATGGAGATAAGTTTTCTAACTATTATTATTTTATTATCGTGGATTATAGAAAATCAAAAATCTAATTATTAATATTTCATATTAAAATATTTAACAACCAGAACTTGGTCCAACTAAGAAGAAGCCAAAATTCTCGACCAGTCAAAATATGTTGGATACCAACCCACAATTGATAAATTACTGTGTGGGAAGTGTAGAAGCTTATGAGAGAAGTAGAAAAGAAGGAAATTGGAGATTCTAGAGAGGGAAGAGAACCATGAGAAAATGAAGTTTTCCATGGAAAAGGGTTAGGAATTGCTACCCTTAATGGAAGAAAGCACTTAGAAAACAGTGGATAAGGGTCTTGGCCTATCTATATATATAGACATGTGATTCTCCATTAGTCATAATTTTTTATTAACGTAAATAAAGATAGGATGAAAACTCCTACCCTATACTCTCCGTATAGAAATCTGTGAGGGTTCATAATCCAGAAACAATCGATTCCTACGAATACTTGATCAACGATGGTTAGAGGTTAGTGGTCTAATGATTATTTTATTATTAGATATCCTCCCAAATTTTACAATAGTGATATCAAAGCAAACTCTTGTGCTACGTTGGTTGGTATGAATTTCGATTGTTATGTGGATTGTTGGTTGGAATACATGTTTGGATATCTGGATTTATTTTTATTTGAGTTATTGATAGAGTTCGTTTATGTGATTTAAAAAAATAAAAATAAAAATTCTCATTTTGACCCAGATTAGGATTAGGGTCTAAATTGCAGACCTAACTAAAGGTTAGGGATGAATTGTCAAGCTTGTTGCCAAGCCAAGTTGCACCTCATGCGCGTGCAATGTGCAAAGTATTATTTTTGATAAACCATTTTAATTAATTAATAGGAAATGAAATAGCGCATTTTCAAATCACGCCTCTCAAGGCATGTGCAGTTGCTTTTATTTGAAAAGACATGATATTTCCTAGCATGTATCTTGCAGTCCTCTGGTGTTGGGATTCAATTCAATTGAATCCTTAAACCAAATGACACGTATGGAAACTTGACCACTGGATGGTTGAAACTTGAGTCTTAGTTGGTGAAAATGTGATTTTTTTTTCTTTTATTGTTTGTATAAAATAATAAAACATTTGGTGAAAAGGACAATGCATAAAACATCATATTTAATTGTATTTGTTAGGTGTATTTTCGTCAGGGCCTAAATCTCATGATACTGGCCAGGCCCAATTACTTCGTCAGGCCCTATGAGCTCTAGGAATGCTAGCCCAACCCCGGAAGGGCCCCCTTGGTAGTCTGGGTCGGGTGGGCTTTGGACCCTGTGTAGGTTGGAGTTAATCATCAACATTGAGATAGGACATTGCAGAAGGGCACGATAAACCATAATTGGGAAAAATGAAGAAACAACATCAGGTAATTTTGCCAGAAACCCACACCACATTAAATGACTGACACCAAGAAAACTACGCTGCATTAAATACAGTATGGCGGTGGAGACTCCAGAGAGAGGCATCCCTCTGCCCCAGAACACAAGGCATGGCTCTCCTAACCTGAAGGACCAGGTATAAAAGGTCGCCAGAACTATGAGATAAGGGGACGAATTCAAGAATATTGTCAACTATACACCATTGTTATCTTCTTCTTTAAGCATTTTTTCATCTCTACTCTATACTAACTTTGGCATCAGAAGTTCCCCAGGCCACCTCAAGGTCACCCCTCTCCCACCTCAGGATCCGCCACGAGTGAAGACCTGCGTCAATGAGCAACCCGACCTGAGGGTGTACGAAACATGACGTTAACATTTGGCGCCGTCTGTGGGATTTGACCAATCTTACTGTTGAGCATGTCCTTTGTATGCCTGTGATGACCCATTCTCAACTGGCACGAGAGCAGAATGAAGGCATGGTAAGCGGCACAGAAGCAAGGTTGGACACAATAGAGCAGCTCATAGGAAGGCTCAAAAAAGAAGTGAACGACCTTCGGGAGGAAAACCAAGCCCTCAAGGATAACTTCTGTGACTCGATGCACCAGGACAAGCCCAATGTCAGCAAACACCATTCGAGAAAAGAGGAAGAGGGTAATAATGCCCAGGATGAAAGAAAACGCATGTAGTAGGACCTGTGTAAACTTCAGGGAAAGTATGAGGAGGTATTGAGGAAAATGGGCAGTTCATCCTCAGTAGACCAACTACTAGTTAGCACGGACCTACCTGACAGTGCATGGGTGATGGTGGTCCCATTGCCACCATAGTTGACGAGCCGACCTGCCTATTCCTCACTCATTTCATGGCCAATCGAAGATGAAGATGCCCGGCTGCTTACCTCTTCACCATCAAGCAAAGGGAAGATGAGAGCCTGAAAACTTACCTGGTTAGGTTCAACAAGGAGTGGATAACTGCAGAAGATCAAGACTAGAAGATCACGCTGGTGGTATTGCTCGGTGGGGTCTAGCCCTAATCAATGTTCATGGTAGAGCTGGCAAAAAAGACCCCTGCCACCCTCTGAGAGTTCATGGATCAGGCCAACAACTTCATCAATGCAAAGGATACCCTCCACACCCTGACTGAACCCCGACAGAAGGAGGTGGAGGGGGCGCACAAAAGGGAAAAGGCCTTAACCAAAGGCCCCACGCGAAAGAAGGTGGAATGCAAATAGCGGGAGTCAAGAAAGGAGGAGCCCGCTAGGGGTGGCATGCGGCATAGGTATGACCATTCGACGTTCATCATCGTGAAGAAATAAAAGCAACACACCTCGGGGGAACGTCGCTACTACACCCACCATTGAACCACTTCCCATGGCACAGAGGAGTGCCAATCACCTCCAACAGGCTACCGTCCACTGCGGTATCCACCCTTCTAACAGAGAGAATAGCCCTAGAGGGGACTCTCGAGGGAAAGGAGTCCCGCCTAGGAACACCAACAAAGGAGGCGGGAGAGCCCAAGAAGAAGAGACATGCAGCGCAAGTCGCCCCCACCCTCTCAACAAGTGTACCAAACGGTTCCCCCAACAGGGGAGATTAGCACCATCGCGGGAGGCTTCGTTGGTGGAGGGGCAACTTCATCCGGGAGAAAAGCTCATGCCAGAAAAGCCCGATACGGAGAAGTTTACTCAGCTTCCTACCAACCCCCAAAGCACCCCCCCGAATTGAGTCCGCTCCTGTAATCTTTTTTGGGGAAGCTAATGAGGAAGGGGTATTCTATCCGCACGACGACTTATTGGTAGTCACCATGTAGATCACCAACTTTACAACTAGAAGAATCCTCATTGACAACGACAGTTTGACGGACATTTTATTCTGGGATGTGTTTATCCTCATGGGAATAGACATGGCTCCACTCTAACTAGTCCCAGTGCTATTTAAAGGCTTTCTAGGAGAAAAGGTCCAACCAGATAGGATCATCACCCTATCAGTTTTGGTGGGCAACCCTCCCTGTGTCAGCTCAGTTATGGTCGACTTTCTGGTAGTGAAGGCTCATTCCTCTTACAACGCCATCATCGGCCACCCAACACTTAACCAGCTGCGAGCCATCACCTCCACCTACCATATGAAAATCAAGTTCCCTACAGTTCAAGGAACCAGTGAGATCCGAGGAGAGCAGGCCTCGAGGCAGGAATGCTACATGCAGGAGCTAAAATCCACCAGAGGGGAAGTGACAAGCTACATGGACATGTGCCAATCTTGAAGTAGTGACAGGCTCACATCAAGATGCAAGCTATCCCGACTAGAAGGGAGGAGAAGGGGCGCATGCCAAGAAGAAAGGACAACTGGGGCCCTTCCCTTTTTTTCTTACATTTTATTTCGTCTTTTGTCTACTTGCTTTATAAGTATGAACTTATGGTAGATTAATGAAAATACTGGATCTCTTTCAGGAAGCTTGCAAAACCAATCCCAAATTGCAAATGACTACGATTCTTAAGCAATGAACAAAGGCTCGTAAGAGGATACACCTCACACAGGAAAGCTCCCTCGAGGATCCACCTCAAGTGGGAAAGCACTTCTGAGAGAATGAATGAAGGCTCCCCTTAGGGAATGACGGGCCTCTCCTGAGGCCACGCACCTCACCTGGGAAAGCTCTCATGAGGGAATGCTCCCTTGAAAGAATGACGAACCTCCCCTGAGGCCACGCACCTTATGCGAGAAAGCTCACCCGAGGGAATGCTTTTCTGAGGGAATAAACCAAGGCTCCCCTGAGGGAAGGAACAAACCTCACCAGAGGAAATACTCCTCACGCGGGAAAGCTCCCAGGCTCGGGAAAGCTCCTATCAAGGAAAGCTCCCCTGAGAGGATGACGATCCTCTCCTAGAGGGAATGCTCCCAGGCGTGGGAAAGTTTCCATAAGGGAATGAATGAAGGCTTCCCTGAGGGAAAGATAGACCTCCCCTGAGGAAATCTCCTCAAACGGGGAAAGCTCCTGTAAGGGAATGAACGAAGGCTCCCCAGTAAGAGAAATTTTCCTGAGGGAGCGGAATGTGGGTAGTCTGGAAACCAGCTCAAACCCGCAGTGGCCTTGGAGTCCCACCACACTGAGTCGGCAAGATAGGTCGATAATTGTCAAGTTAAATTACATATATACATCTACGCATTGGCTTTTGCAGCAAACTTGGTCGGGTTTGGCTTACGCACCGCTAGACCATCTACTGAAAAGATGCCAAGTCAGCAAGATAGCGCATCGAGGGAATCTTCATCGCTACTTCAGCTATGCAATGTAATTCAAGCAAGATGGGGACCTTATATGCAAGATCGCAAGCAGGATGCACTACAAATGGCCTCAGGGGTTAGCAAGGGCAAAAGGTCAGTTATGCCTAGCAGGCTACTGGCAGGTTAATCATCAACTCACTATGATATGAGAAAACAAACAGTGTGTCACTGCTCATGATAAGCATGCGTAATGAAAAGCATCGCAAGTAAAAGCATAAAAAATAAAAGGCAACTGAATAAGAAGACATAAGAAGAGAAATTTTATTCATCAACTGCTAAAGAGATATAAAAGAGAAAGAGATACAAAAGAGAAATATCCTGGCCTGAGCAAGCCCAGGACACCAGAAATCCCCTTTGATAACCTAGCCAGGGAAGGAAGCCTTACTCTTCCCAGATGTGGAGGCAACTCGAGATGTAAGGAAGAACCGTGAACTGCACAAGGAGTTATGAGGCAGGGAAATCCATTGAACGATTTTCCCGCAAAACTGTGGACATGTCATCTTTTCAAAACATCTCCCAGTAATGAAGAACAACATAACTTTTGGAAGGGCATCTGTAGGAGCCTCAAGGAGGCCGCCAAACGCATGTTTCTATGGAAACTCATCGCAGGACTCGGCATCACAAGGCCAACTCTGAGCCATGTTACCCATCGAAGTTAAGAGCAACTAGTATGAGTGCAAGGGGGGAGGAAAGAAAGCAGGATTTCAGAACACTTGAGGAAGCGGGAGGAAACACTTGGAGGGAGGCAACGAATGAGGAAATGCCTATATATAGGTTGGGAATGACATTTTACATCCCAAGGTTCAAAGTATATGCACGTTGAAGCGCTCTATCAGATCATAGGCGAATCTCATGGAAATCTCCAATGTAGATTTCATGGCACGTATGGGGGAAACAACACCCATGACATAAAGGCAAGATAACCAACAAATGAGCAATGAATGACTGACTATTCGTAATCCTTCCAGGTCCACAAGAGAAATGCCAACCATCAATTCACTCCCTCAGGAAGGCTAAAGGGCAAGTACAACAATAACGACAGAAGACTAGAATTCAAAGCGTCACCTTGGAAAGGAAAATACTACAAGTAAACGGCAGCCAAACAGTGCAAGAGGATTAGTCAGAGCATGAGAAGGAAGTCAGGGCATAAAAGAAAAATACATGTCTTTATTGATTAATCCACCTATAATTTACAAAGGGACACGTGGCATTTACTACGAACACGGCCCCAAGAAAGTAAACAACAAGGAAAAGAAGGACTACAACTATAGAGGAGGGTCAAGATCGGGAAGCTTTAAGCACTCCCGCGGATCATAAGAGCCTGTCTCGGCAGGGTGCCGCTCATGTTCGATGCTAACAAAGAGATCTTCAAAGTCCCCTCCCCTTGTGCCAATCGCAGAAGTGCTCGCAAGGAGGAAGTCGCCTGGGTCATCATGTTCCGGTAGGAACGCATCTAGGATCGTCTCCCACCCTAACTCGCCAGCATGATTAAGGGCTGTGGCATCAGGCTCTAGGATCTTGAAGTCCAAAGTCCATAGATGCCCCTCCAGTGCCTCTGAACTACGTTGAGGGTTGAGGATGACAAAGTCACGCATCCTGTCCAACCCTCCAAGTACCCGTTAGACCATGCCTTGTCACGGATAGAGAGAGCCTTTCCCAGCTGCCTACTGGATCGCGTAGCCACCTCTTGCACCTACCATGGGTCGCTACGTAGATCCTAGATAACCACTTCCTAACTAGCAGTCCTCTTATGAGTGGTAGCCAGGTTGGCCAATGCCTCTTCCTTGCAAAACCTGGCTATAGCCAACAAAGCCCCGTGATCCTCTACAATGGCCGACAGGTCGGAATGCTCCCCCTCCAGCATCTTGATCCAACATAGGATTCCTAAAGCTTACTCAGAGACTCCTAGGCATTCAAAGCCCAATCCCAGGCCACAGCTAGCTCTGACTCCAAGCATCCCCGCTCTTCCCTCCCTTGTTCCACTACAGACCAAAGACGTCGTATCTCATCCTCAGCAATGCGTTGGGCTAGCACTTTGATTCCCTGACTGGCTCTGAGGTTAGAAAGTAGATTCAAGACCAGGAGAGTTGAAAAGGAATGCAGAATGTAAGAAATACCTCAAAGAAGAGTTTTTGTAGCTGCTCCACTTGGCAGCCTATAGCGAGATTCTTCCGCACAAACTTGTTCAAAGGATCGGCAGGAACAGCTGCATTTGTAGTCTCAGGCACACTTCCACCAGACCATGTCAGAGCACCCTCGCTCATAGATAAAACGGGGGGAGCCACCACAGAAGGGCCTCTCTCGCCCCTGCACTGGCGATCATCACCTCCACAGGGACCTACTGCCCCAATCACCGACTTGCCAGGGCTCAACAAGGTGTGAACTAAAGGCGCATCTGGCACATTCATTTCAAGGCTCGGCGGGGTGGAAGAATCTTACGTGTCTACCGGCCTCCCTTCTCCAGACCCATCGGCAACTCTACCAGCCTATAATCAGGCCTGAGCGATAACATTCGAGCTCTCACCCGCAGAACAGACACGTATAGAATCAGAGATGCATTCGTCATCGGGATCTACAAGGAGGGGATCTGAAGCCTTATCAAGATCAAAGGCTTCAACCAAGGATCGAGCAGTGGATGATGGAGAGGGAGACATCTCAACATTCAGCTCTGGAAGGGGGTGCCACCATCCAAGTTTGCTGAGATGCTCTATCCAGAAGTACATGTTGACCATTTTTGCCCTTTGCGAAGTGCCAGATGCATCTGTAGAGATACATGGGCTCCTACGGATTGGGTCCTTCATAGGGACAGCAACAGGAAGAGACTTGGAAGTTGCACTCGGGCCCGACAACTCCCCAGGCCACCGTTGCTTGAAGGGCATTATAGAAGAATGATGGCCAACCATCTCTGCGAAGACGGGATGGGCCGCACTAGCCGTCTAGGGAGCCAAGGCCTTGGAGACGTCTAGACCTTCCCCTTGGCTCCAAATAGATCCTCTTCCCCTTGTCTTCAGGAGAGGATTCAGTGACCCATTTCCTCGAAAAGTGCAGCAAAGGATCAGCCACCACACCCCGGGCAGAGGAAATAACATGACTTAATGAGGGAAAGCAGCCAAACTGTCTTCCCCAAGAAGGACCTCGGAGTGAACTAGGAGCGGGTGCTGGGCTGCCCAATCCCGCATGATAGCTATGCGACATGCCTCATCAGACGTGGCCACAAGGCGCACCACCTTGTCACCCGACACAACTCCCCAAGCTGCCTTGATTGGGAACTCAGCCAGGAAAACTTGTCCCACTGGGAATTCCCATCCTCGGCCACTTGCAAAGAAGAATCTACCACACCAGTCTGAGACTTTGCGGTATCTCAGCTCAAGCACAACCAACACATGTGCCATTCCCCTAAAGCTACAGATCTCTTCTGTAAGTCAGATCAGCATTCTCTGGGTCAAACTTTGATAGAACCCACTGCCACAGCATGCAATAGCACATCAAAATCTGCCAAGTATTTGGATGAAACTGAGTAGGCTCCAACCCCAAGTGGTGCAGGACTTCATGGACAGGATGGAGAAAGGGCAGTCTTAACCCGCTGGAAAACATGCTATGAAAAAGAGCAATCCATGTTACCGAGCCATCTGCATTCACAACCCATTCATGTGGCCTAGGAGCTTCTAGAGTAACTGAATCCAAAATATGGTAGGTCAGTACCAGGGATTGAAGAAAGGTCGGAGTGGCCCCAGAGCACCAATGGTGACCCAAGAACCCGGGCTCTAACGAACCAACCTCAAAGTACGGCATGGAGCCAGTCAGGTTGATGGATTTCTGGGAAGCCATCGGGGCTAGGAAAGCTAAGTTAAGCAAGAAAAAGTTGAAGTTGAAAAAAAGGAGGGCAGTGAGCATAGCGAAAGTACAAGAGGCAAAAGAAAGGTAGCAACTCGGACGGAAGGAGAAGAGAATTTAAAGGCATGGACTCACAGTCGCAGAGAGAGGGGTAGCGTCTAACTACCTAAACTTGCAGGGTATGTGAAGCGATGGGAACCGTATCGACACCCCAGTAGCAATATATAAGGAATCAGCCTCGAATACGTGGAACAACTACTGCTCATGCCACCATTCGGTGACAAGAAAAGTGATCAACTGTGATAAACGAGAAGCTAGGGAAATTCCCATCAAGTCAACTCGATGAGAATTGGCAAGATAACTGTTATGGGGTATTTTCATCAAGGCCTAAAGGCCATGACATTGCCCCAGGCCTAATTACTTTGCCAAGCCCCATAAGTTCCAAGAATGCCAGCTCGAGCCTGGAAGGGCCCCCATTGGTAGCCCGGGATGGGTCCTAGACTCATGTAGGTAGGGTGGGCTCAGGCCCAGTGCGGGTCGGAGGTAATCATCAACATTGAGATAGGAGGTTGCAGAAGAGCGTAGGAAACTATAATCGGGGAAAAGGGAAGAGACGGCATCTGGCAATTCTACCAGAGACCCACACCACATTAAATGACCGACACCAAAAAAATCAAGCCGCATTAAATGCAATATGGCAGTGGAGAATCTAGGGAGAGGTGTCCCTCTACCCCAAAACACAAGGCATGGCTCTCCTAACCTGAAGGACCAAGTATAAAAGGTCGCCCAAAATTACAAACGAATTCAAGTCTATTGTCAATTATACACCACTGTTATCTTCTTCTTTAAGCACTTTCTATCTCTACTCTATACTAACTTTGGCATTGGAGGTTCCCCAGGACACCCCTCTCCCACCTCAGGATCTGCCACAAGTGAAGACCCGTGCCTCTGAGCAACTTGTCCCAAGGGCATACAAACACAACATTAATATATATATATATATATATATATATATAAGTTTGTCTAACCATTAGGTCAGCAAAATTGTGGTTATTAATTTGTTTGGTTACTTTACACAAATCAAAGACTCATAATTAGATTTGTGTACAAAAACTAGTTATATATATTTTGAATCATCTTGATGTTTGATTATTAGATATATCATCATGAATGAGTACGTTATAATGAATTTATTAAAAATTAAAATGCCATATTAGAGTATAAATATTATTCTGTATTGAGAATGGCCACAGCATTTTAAGACATAATAATATTTTAAAATATTTGTTTGTATGATTTTATAATGGCATTTTATATTGCAATTAAATCATTATAGTAATTACTTGGCCCTACATGGAGGTAATTATTATGAAAAAAAATTATGATTTAATTGGAATAAGATAGTGAAAATGATATTAGCGAAATGAGATTTCCTATACCCATAGGTGCGGGATCTCTTTTTCCTAAATATTTGTAAAACATTGGTCTGATTATAAAGAAAAATATAAGCAAATCTTATGCATATCACAATCTTTACCCACATGAAGATTTAAATTTATTTTTTGAATTAGACATTGGTCGATTCAAACTATAGTTATTATTTGATTCAAAGTAGTGATATATGTTCTTGGTTGTGTTATTGCAGCTACTATATCTTCTTTTTTAAATAGTAAATCTTCTAATATTCTAATTCTGAATGGGGATAATTTTTCGGACTGGAAAGAAAAAGTTCTTTTAACATTAGGGTGGATAGATTTGGACTTGGCACTCCGTGTGGATGAACCACCTATACCCATTGAATCAAGTTCATTGGTAGATAAAAATACCTATGAAAAGTGGGAGCAGTCTAACCGATTAAGCCTAATGCTCATCAAGTCACATGTGAGTAAGAGTATTAGAGGTTCAATCCCAGAATGTAATAAAGTCAAAGACTACATAAAGGCTATTGAAGAGCAATTTGTTAGTTCTGATAAGGCATTGGCTAGCATCCTAATGAATAAATTATCAATTATGAAGCATGGCAAATCCAAAAGAGTGCGTGAGCATATAATGGAAATGAGGGATATTATAGTCCAACTAAAGTCTTTAGAGATTGAGATTTCAGAGTCATTCCTTGTCCATTTTATACTCAACTCTCTTCCTAGAGAATATGAACCATTTAAGATTTCCTACAACACACATAAGGAAAAATGGTCCAATAATGAACTTTTAACCTTATGTGTACAAGAAGAAGAGAAACATGAAAATATTAAGAGTGCTCATTTTGTTACTCAAAGGAAGGGACAATGGAAGAAAGGCAAAAGTTCATTTTGTTACTCAAAGGAAGGGACAATGGAAGAAAGGAAAAAGTGTTGGTATTAATAAGTGGAAGAAGGATGGGAAAGCGACATTCAAATGCTATAAAGATAATGATACATGCTTCTTCTGCCGAAAAAAAAAAAGGGCACAAAAAGAAAGATTGCATAAAGTATAAATCATGGTTTGAGAAGAAAAGTAATCTTAATTTTCTTGTGTGCTATGAGTCTAATTTTGTAGACTCTCATCATAATACATGGTGGCTTGATTCAAATACCTCAATTCATGTTGTCAATATCATGCAGGGGTTTCTCAACCTAAGGAAACCTATGGGAAGTGAACAAGGCATATACTCAGGAAATGGGATGCGTTCACACATTGAGACTGTATGAACTTTTAGACTTATTTTAAATAATGGTTATATTTTGGATCTTGAAAACACATTTTATGTACCTTCATTTTCTAGAAACTTGGTCTCTATATCTAGATTAGTACCTTTAGGATTTAAATTTAATTTTCTGAATTCAAATGTTTATGTATTTAAAAACTCCACATTTGTAGGCTCTAGAACCTTGATTAATGGTTTGTATAAATTAAATTTAGATTCTATTTTGGAAAATAGTCTATTAACTCTGTATGATAATATTGGCACTAAACGTAATATTGTTAATGAGTCCTCTATATTATGGCATAGGAGACAGGGACATATCTCAAAGAGAAAATTAAAAGATTAGTAAATGATGAAGTCCTAAAAACTTTAGACTTCTCATATCTTGGTACTTGTGTGGATTGCATAAAGGGTAAACAAATTAACAAAACAAGTAAAGGTGCCAAGAGGAGTGAGGAAATTCTTGGGATCACACACTGACATATGTGGACTATTTAGTACCCCATGTTTGAATGGTCAGAGATATTTTATCTCATTCATTGATGATTATTCATAGTTTATGTATCTTTACCTACTTTTTTATAAATTTGAAGCACTAGATGCTTTCAAAATATATAAAAATGAAGTAAATAGACAATTAGAAAAGAAAATAAAGATTGTGAGATTTGACAGGGGTGGAGAATATTATGGTATATATATAGAGTTAGGGCAACGGCCGAGTCTATTTGCAAATTTTCTCAAGGAATGAGATATTATTGCTCAGTATACAATACTAGGTTCACCTCACCAAAATAGTATTGCTGAAAGGTGAAACTGTACCCTTATGGATATGGTAAAAAGTATGTTCAGTAATTGTAATCTTCCTCTATATTTGTGAAGTGAGGCCTTTAAAACTGCAATATATATCTTAAATAGGGTTCCATCTAAATTTATTCCCAAAATACCATTTGAATTATGGAAATGATGGAAATCTAGTTTAAGGCATATGCGCGTATGGAGTTGTCTAGTTGAAGTTAGGATCTATAATCCATGACTAAAGAAATTGGATCCAAGGACAGTCAATGGTTTTTTCATTGACTATGCAAAAAATTCTAAAGATTACAGGTTTTATCATTCCTCACATATACCTAGAATTGTGAATGATTTTTGAGGAATGGAGCCGTGATTAGTTGATTAGTGAAGGCATATAATATTTATTTTTTTTATTAAAACTATGTATTTTTTAATTTTATGTTTTTTTAGCAATTTTTTGACAATAATTTATTTGATGAATATGTAATGTATCAATGTATTTCCAATTTAATATAATTACTAGCAAGGACTCTATTATGCACAGTTGAAATGTGTAGCGTAATTGTAGACATTTAATGAAAAGTTGGTGTGATTTTATTTTTCCATCCCATGATTTGTTTTTTTATATATCTATAAAATCCAGCATAAATAACGGTAATGCATAGGTTATAGGTTCGTGTATATATATAAATGATATTTACAGTCGTAAAATTATATATAGCATTAGATATATATATATATATATATATATATATCATTTATATATATACACACGAGCCTATAATATATATATATATATATATATAACATTCCGTCAAGTAATGTACCGCGTTCTTGCCATGGCAATTATGAAAAATATCAGTCTATTATGGGAGGCTCGTGATCCTTTGGATTTTGTGAGTTTAATCTATTTGATGGACTTGCTTAAGTTGCAATTTCCTGAATTATTTTCCATTATTAATATTGTTGTTAGTATTTTTTAATAAATAGAATATTATTGTAGCTTTTTTCTTTAATGGTGGAATTTGAAATTTATTTAATTCTATTTATTGCCAATTGCTATTTCTTTTGTTTTAAACGTCTACTATATATTTAAATCATATTATTTACTCTATTTATTATATAGGAGCCAAATCTCTCTATCATCCAATGTTTAAATTTCTTATAAATTACCGATGTCTTTGACAATTTTATTAATTACCGATTTCTTAAAGCAAAGTGTGTGCTTACTCTTGAGAATTTTCTATATCAACTAGAGAGATGGTTTTTCTAGTAAAGCTTTGGGCTTAACTACTAATTGTATAGAGTTTATTTGAACTATATATATGACAATCAACTGCGTTGTATTTTGGAGAAAATAAGTCAAAGAGTAAGTCTGTTATACCGATTTATTTGAAACTTTATTTACCAACTTGAATCTCTTTAAAAATGAGTAAGATTTTCATACTTCAATCCAATCTGATTTCGTTTAATTTAAATTTCTTTGTAACTTTTTTACTCCTACATACAATTTTCACCGACAATTATTATTTGAAAGAGTTTCCCTAAGGATCATTAACCACATGATTGACTTTAATTATAAAAATTAGGATGGTCCAAAACTATATATATTCAATCAAGGAATAAAAAAGTCGATACACCCAAATTAAGAAACATTATTTTCTTCCAAAATGAATTTTACGAAACCGTAGTAATTAATGACTTGATATATATATATATATATATATATATATGATGACGTAGGATTTTGAGTTGTGATCTTGAAATAGTAAAGTATCATATATCTCCTATTAATGTCGTTGCCATTGATCTAACGTTTTGAAGCACATTATTATTATTGAGAAATTTTCCATTTCTAGGAGATTTTTAATTTATGAGAACTGAATACGTATGTTTGGTTCTTGTATTACTTACACATCCCCATAAACATTAATGAAGGATATCAACTTATATATAAGATTCTAACAATAACAAATGCTGATCTCTTATGCAAGTTAATATGCACATTGGATACAAGTATGAATGCAATACGTGAATGCAAGACGTGTACGTTCTCAAATGCTGGAGGATCAAGCTAGTTGGCTTTAAGGCCGGGGAGGAAGACCAATATTTGTAGAGACAGTATGCCAACGTCGTTCGCATCGGCTTGCTTGGTCGAACCACCAGCAGGGATTCGTTTTGGTTGGATGACAGATATACATGCAGCACCAACGGGTTCTGCCCCAATCACAGCACGATGAAACAAGCTAAAAACAGAGCGTAGACAAGTGTTTGATGAAATTCATCAAAGAGACTTTGTATTTCATCGAGGCATTTCTGGTATTACGTACAATTCAATCCTTCGTACAGTAGCACTAAGTGCAATTCAGCATTTATAGAAGACGAGAGCAGTTACATAAGAATAGTCTAGAATATTCTACAATATTTTACAATATTTCTATTGAGCATATTCGATTCTTGCATTCAGTTGAGATGTTATCATCTGAGGTAGGTACACATGCTTTAATACAGTGAGATCGAAAGCAGAATAGAATGTTTATTTTGCTTCCATTAATCACGTCACTAGATAAATTGATTTATTACATACAATCATTTTTGTATACTCTCTATACATTTTATTGATTTGGCAGAACTTAACATTTATTTTATATTAAAAAAATGACACAGTCAATCATACATCATCAATGGAGTGTATAAAGAATACGTAAAAGTGACTGTACATAATATTTTTATTTGAGAAATTAAAGTAATTATTAGGTGTATAATTGGGTGTACATAATATTTTTTCCTTTTTCTGTTCTATTATTCGAGTACGTAGTTATTATGCTCTTTTCTCTATATTGGCAAGTTCTTGACAAGATGATACGATTTTTAATTCCAATAATTGAAATCTCAAATAAATAAATCATATAAAAACGGGTGCTTAACCTTTATTCATATATATATATATATATAATATATCAATGCATGCATGCTGTGTACATGGGTGGGTGCAATAGATAATTCTGATAAAATATATATAATGGTGGAGGATTAAGCTGCTTTAATAAGTAGTACGCATGAGTACTATTTATGAGGGCAAGTTTGTTCACAGGCTGCTTCTTGGTAAAAGCAGCAGGGATCCTCTATGGTTCCAGCGCAGCTATTGTCGAAAAGGCAGCACCAACAGGTTCTTGGCGGATGACCGCACTTTCGTTTGATGCAGAATGGAACATTTATTAATTTGCTTCTCTTAATCACATCAACTGTTGCTGTTTCTGTTCCTGCAGTCATTTTCATCAGATTAACGCAACCAAAACATCATTATAAATTAACATTATGTTTTTTTAAGGAGGTTTTGAATCGAAATTTTTGATTTAAATAATCGAATTATATACCATCAGATCATTATAATTTCTAAAATATGGGATATTTTATAATATCAATCAAATTACTTCTTTTCAATTTTAATGTAGACTAAAATGTTAATAAACATAAAAGCGGCACTGAAATTTTGATTAAAAAAAAAACTCTTAAATTAGAAAATAGAAATCAAGGCAGATCAACAACGTGAAAAACTGTCGTGAAAGAGCACCATATACATAGATCATCATGTACAACGTACGCACCTTCCTGAAGAGCAAAGAGGGTAGCAAGTACCAGTGAAAGAATAGCCACACGAAAAGCAATGGTTTTTGTGGTCATGATTCTTTGAATTTGTGAGAAAGCACGAAAGCAATGTGGGTGTCCAGATCCAAGTCGTTTAATATATATAGCATTCCATCAAGTAACGCTTAATTTTTCATTAAAAGAAAAAAAGGTAACGTTCTTAATTATTACGAAAATTAGGCAAAAATAATAGCCTGTTATGACATGATCCTGATCCTCGGTATTTTTTAGAATAGTCTACCCGATTGACTTTCCTGAAAATCTATAGCATTCTAATTTCAGGGAATGCGAGAGATTGTAAATATCATTTCTTATCAATATTTATCTTATTTAATTATGACATTAAATTTGAATTTTAAAAATAAATATTTATCATTTTATCAGCAAAAATGCTATTACTGGCTAAAATAATTCCTTTCTGCATTCGAGAAATTCTCTCCAGCTCCAAGTAGACAGGAGCATATGAGTGGATCTGCAAAATCATCTATGTTGTTCTTGATCTTTGGTTGTTGATTGTTCTTTGAATATTTCGGTCTGTGAATTACAGTTTTTATTTTTTCAAAATCTCAAGCCAACAAATTTACCGATTGCACCACACTCATGATAGAGACTGGCCTCCGTATCAACGATTGAGAACCTCCCCATCAACGTGGTCCGTCGCACACCGAGACTGGCCTCCGATTGCCACCTGACCGAGGGGTTCGGGTTCACACCCCTCATTGCACACAAAAGGAATATGTAACTGACCAGGTACACACACAATTACAGTCATTCTCATTAATCCAAAGTTCCCTTGAGTTAACCTGACGTTCTTGTAGTTATGGTTCGACAAGTAGAAAAAATGGGAAGTTTATAGAGATTTTGTTTTTGTTTTTCATGTCTTTTAGAAAGATCTCTAAATTCAGTAGTCTATTAATCCTGGGATTTTGAATTAGATAGTAAATAGATGCACATAGGAACTTATTTTCTCAAATAAGCCTAAATATCAGAGAGGACTAATAACGTGGATGAGGCTAGCTAAAAGGGTCAATTTTTCCTGAAATTCTTCCTTCAGTTTCCAGCATTCTATCTTTTCCTATTCCTACCAAAATTTCTCACTATTAGTGCTCGCTCCGAAAGGGGACTAGAGTGACTAAAGAAAGAACGGGCACTAAAGAAAGAAAGGGCACTAGAGTGTTTTCCTGGACAGAAACAACAGATTTCTTGTTCTCGACTGGGATATTCAAGAACTTGTACAACAGATTAACTGAGAAACGGTTCAGGGAAACCAGAGAACTTGTAAAGCAGGGCAGCAACTTGCTTTAGGAAATAAACGATTGGAAATGACATTTCAAATGCGACATTTGAAGCTGCAGGTTGAAGACTAGAGTGTCAAGATTCAATCCCGGATCAAATGTAGAAACAACTAAACTAGGTGCCTAGACTTGTAAGTTTTATGTTTCAAAGGGCTTGCATTGCATTTAAAGGAGGAGAAGTACAGTTCTATATCATGCAGTTACTTTTCAACAAAGATTCGGGAAAAAAGCGTATATCAAGAGATTTCTAAAGAAATATGGTTCTGGGTAGCTACAAATGAGTTCCCTCAGCTTTTAGATATTTATTAACCAGCATGGTCCAATCGGGTATGGGTGCACTAGCACGCGACCGAAAGCAGCAAACCCAGGAGTTCTGAATGGAGATTTCACTTCTAGGTTTCCCTGTATAAAAGACCTCTAACAGAATGCATAAAAGATTATTTTCCATAACATTACGAACTTGTTCACAATAAGTATAGAAAGTGTATAGCATGAGTAAATGGGAGACTGCCTCCTACATGCATTACCAGTGATGAATTGACGGTTTGCATCCCGCAGGGGAAGGAAACATCTGAGTCTACCCATGGCTACGAGGATCGACAACTTGGTGTGCCTTCCTTGATTCAGCACTCGAATACTGTCCCACAACACGGGCATGAGGAATGGATTCTTCCCCACGTGCCAAGGCATCCACATTCTCAAGCAGGTACCGCCCTGGAAGCCTGCCAACTACATTGCCCTCCTCATTCCCCTTCCTATCTAGGAATGCAAAGTGAGGAATACCCTCAACGCCAAACTCGTCAAGCTCCTGTTCCCATTTCGTGTTGTCAACATTCAGCATAACAAAATTCACACGGTCCCTGCATAAGAAAAGATAAGTAGGAATTGGTTTCAGAAAAAGTGAGAAGTGATTTAAAAACCATCCCTGGATGCAATATGTAAATTTCAAGTTTCATTCCCAAATCATATGTAGTAAATAAACATGCTATCCAAATATCCAAACCTTTTATAGTTATTGGAGGTTCACGTGCAATGAAAAATCCGAGAAAGAGTAAGAAACAACAAAATTAGCTATTGGGTATCACATAATTAGTCTCAAATTGATTAAAAGCTTAGAGTTAAGGCCATCTATCCAATATGTAACATCAAGGCCTCATTAGCAGCCTTCTCGGTCCCAACAATAATCTAAGCTTGCACAAAGATACTCGAGCAATGTATAACATGTGCTTGGTTGTTTACAAAAACAGAGGGAAAACATTCCAAGCGTTGAAGATCATTCTCACTTGAATTGTTGCTCAACTTTGTAGACATCTGGAGCTAATTCCCGGCATACTTCGCACCAATCTGCGTAAAATTCCACAACAGTGGGCTTCCCATTTGAAAGAGCCTGAAACACCAGAAAAGATAATGTAAAGCAACAACATTCTGAACAAATAAAACAACAACAATATGACATGGAAGCCAAATAAATAAACATTACACAATAAAACCTCTTCGTAAGGTAATGCGGCGGCAGATAGGTCCTTCAAAGAAACACCGAAATCTAATCGGGCCGATAAGAAAAGCCCCACCGCAGCGAGAGTAGAGACTACTGCTATCTGCTTGTTGAAGCCCTTGTTTGGGAATTTCGGAGGACCATTGTTCACGGAGGAACTTGTTGCTTGGGCATCGGTACTGCCATCAACCAACTTTTCCTACATAAATCCACAAAAGCGAAACAAGTGAGGACTTTCCAAACGAGGATACGACTTAAGGTACCAGGAGGAGCGAGATTGGCACAAGAAACTAAAGAAGGGGAAATTAAAGTACCGACGAGGAGGTCTCGACTGGGTCAGGCTTTGTTTGGCAGCAAGCTATGCCTCGAAGTTTATGGGTCTTGCTGGGGTAGCGAAGAGGGGTGGTCTTCGTGAGCCGGGAAGGTTGAGGGGTTCGAAAGGTGGGTCGGAATCTATGGAGGCCGACGGAGCTTGAGGCGACGCGAGCCATTGAGATAACTGGGTGCAGATTTTTGAAGTAATTAAGGAGCCCAAACCGCTAGCCGTACAGTGGCTCTGTTTTTTGGGAGATAAGATATGAAAGGGGTCAAAGGTTTTGAGAAGTCTTTGACCAAACTACTGGAAAAAATGACTTGCATTAAGCTATTACGCTACTGTTTGTTTTTTCCTCAACAGTTGTTAGGCTAGCAAGGTTTTGTTGGACTACGTAGGAATGTTAAAAGTTGAGTTGAATTCTTGTTAATATCAGCCAGTTAAGATGGTAGCATAAATTTTATAAAATATATTTAAAATAGATTTAGACGTATTTTAATATTAAGATGTATTTAAATATTTTTATGAAATATTAAAAAAAATTTATCAATCCTGCATATAAATAAATATTGAGTTAAAAAAAATTATATATATTACATGAATTCTTGAGTTGAGTGATGTTTAGTAATTTAAAAATTATATATTTGAATGTCGTGATAGGCTTAAATTTAAACTCGAATTGAAATGAGTTCATGTTCCAAACGAAGTCTTTGTCGTAATAATTATATAATAAATAAGAAATAATATTTATATTTTTAGATGTATAAGTCTCTCATATATTTTTTTAAATAAATAGATAAATTCAAAACTTACACAAAATAAATTATTATTTTAATAATAAATTTCATATTTTTTAAAAGGAGTGAGTGGATTTTACACGATTTAGAACTGTATATAATTATTCATAATCCGATACTATGATGGTGATTTATTTTATTATATTTATTTATGTCCACCTATTTAGAATTATTACATCTTTGTAGACTATGTTAGGATCTTTTTAGGGTTGCCATAACATTATAACTCTATCTTAATAAGAAGAAAAATACTATTTTTATGGACTATGAATGCAAATTTCAAGATAATAAGACATAAACACTCTTTATCACGTTGTCTCATTTCTTATGCTTTCTTTTTTTTTCTTTTTTTCTTTTTTTTTTCTTTTTTTTTTTAAGTTTTGCACTTGGCAAGTTTTTGAATATATGTCCATCCATATAAAATAGAGCTATAAATAAACAAATTTGAATGACAAACGTTTAGAATGATCTTGATTAAATTTAAATTTGGCTCAATTGATATATTAAATGAATTTGTGAACATAAAATTAGGATAATTATTAAATAATATAATTTGTATTAAACTCAACTCTTCCTATAAGTTTTAGCAACTTTTTATTTATATAAGTGTTATTTCAACTCTAATCTGAGTTTAGGTATACAAAACAAAATAGAAAAAAAATCATATTTCTAACACAATACATAAATTATATAATGAATTATATAAAGAGTAATACCAGATATAGTTGTAAAGTATGTAAGCAACGTGCAATTATTTTAAAAAAATAATCAAATTTTCTATAAAAAAAATTAATTAATTTTCTTGTAAATTCCATATTTACTATTTCTTTTTCAAAATAATTAAACAACATTTGCACACTCACGATTATAAATATCATTTAAAGACTATTAAAAATAGAGCTGTGCTACTCTGTCTCTCAGAGTGCACCGCTCAAACAGACCACTAGACCATTTTTTTCACATTTTCTAATAGATTTAAATATTTTTCAAAAATAAAAAATACATAAATACACTTAAAATCACTTTCTTAATGACTAAGTACAAAAAAAATTCTTCCCGAGCGGTACAATTGAGCGGTATACAAGCATTTCTCTTAAAAATATGTAGATAGAATTTATGACATAGTCTCTTTGTCAAAACTAAATAACTAATGGAATCAAACATTTTTTTTTTCATAAAAGCTTTAAACTCAGGTTTTTCATTTAAAGAATCGAATCATATACCATGAAGCCATGAAAACTCAATTATTCATAAATATAAAATATAAATTGTGGCAAAAACATTTGTAGAGATAATCAAAATAAGACTTTAAACTATATGTATGCCAAATTTTTTTGGAGGACTAGGGCTTAAAAAAACTGTTTTTTTAATAATACTCTCATTTCAAAATTTGTTTGTTCCCTTTGTAGTAACACCAAAGGTCTTTGGAAAAATTTCATAACCAATAAATATTTGAAAAACTCCATTTTCCTTGAAGTAAATGGGAGACACACGGATTCATGGTTCTGGAAAGGCCTTATGAAACAAAGAAAATTCATAAAGGATAGCATGTGCTTTCAGATTAATAATGGAACAATTGCAAATGTTTGGATAGATCCTTGGATTCTCGGCCTTTCCACTCTCAGACCCATCCCCAATCCTAATAACCCAATAAGAGAGAATGGTATGAAAGTAGCTAAACTGACATTGGAATAACCCAAAAGATGGAACTCACTCCTTCTTCAGGCTCTTTTCAATACGGAATTTGTCAATGCCATTCTAAAAATTCCACTTAGTTCTTACAACTGCTTCTCCACTCTTGACAAGATAAACTGGCTTCACCATTACACCAGGAAATTTTCTGTCAAATCAGCCTATGCTGCCATGATTAAGCCTCAAATTTCACGTCAAATGCTAGAGATGAAAGAGATTAAGGAACATACAAAAAATTGTGGAAACTTAAGATTCAAGACAGATTGAAACACCTCCTCTGGAAGGCTTTGCACCAAATTCTCCCCAAGTGACGATCAAGTCTTATGTCCCTTGTGTGAATCTGAAGAAGAAGACCTCTCCCATCTGTTTTTCAATTATCCATTCTCTAGAATTTTGTGGAGAAACTCCAAATGGCCCATAAACATTGAAAACTTTGCTAGCCACCCAATCTCAACTTGGATCTCAATCATCATTAATCCATTAACTGGTCTTAATATTCCTAAAGAGGATACTCATTCATTTCAAATCTTTACTATCATTACATAGATAATCTTTGGTATTTTAGAAACCAGGTCATTCATAATGCAAACTGTCCCAATCCAAATTGTTTCATGGCAAAAGTTTCCCAAATCTTCTCAGAGCATATTAGAGCTTGGACCATTAAATCTTCCCAACACGTTCCCAAATGACAAGCCCCTCAAGGATTCCACTCACTCTTATTTGACGTAATAGTGAGGATGAATGGAAGTACAATTGCAACTATATGCAGAAATGATCAAGGCGCCCCAATATTTGTGCTCGATGCGTACTGATTGCAATCAAAACACAAATCCTAATGTTGGTGAACCTGTTGCGACACTAAAGGCAATACAGAAAACGACAAATAGGGACACAAGAAAAATCATCATAGGAGATTCCAAACAAGTAATTCAGGCTATCTCCAAATCAAATGCTTCAACAGATTGGAGAACGCAGAATATTATCAGAGATATCCAATATATGCTATATACTTCTAAAAATTGGTGAGCGTAAAAAATTCATCGATGACAAAATCGATATGCGCATCAAATAGCATAATGGACAGCTTCCAACCTCCTTTATGGAAGCATTCTCATCAGTGTATTCCAGACTATGTTCTGAACTTATGGTGGCAAGGACCCTTCATATTTCTTCGCTTAATTATGAACTCAGTTGTAATAGTGTATAGTTTATTATTAATGAAGCTTGCTTTAAAAAAACAAAACAAAACTTTAAACTAGTGGAGCAGTCTCGTCGATCGAAGTACACAAACGTTGAAGATGGTTTCTTCATATACACGAGGAAAGCACAACAAATTAACAAAAACTACAAACCAGAAAAATAGTTTAACAACTGATTGAAATTCAACCACCGATCATTCGTGGTTGTTTACATGAACTACGATTTCTGAGCCTCGGGCCCCAATATAGCATTCACGATCGAAGTAGCAATCACTATCCCGACGACCTCCGCTCCCGCCACCACTCCCGCCTGCGCCAACCCTCCGAAACCCAGTACCGTTTCGATCCCTTTCTCCGCCTTTTCGATTCCCTCCTCCGCCGTTTCTATCCCCTTCTCTGCCGTCAACATTCCTTTCTCCACCGTTTCTATTCCCTTCTCCGCCGCTTCAAATCCCTCCTTTACTATCTCCTCCGCTTCCTCCTCCGCATTTTTCAGTTTCTTCCTCAATCCAAACAGCGGAATGTCCACCGCATTCGACGGCCGCTCTATCGCCGTCAAAGCAGACGACGCCGCTAGGAGGGACAACAATTGTCTCCTTCCGGATGGAACGGTAGTTGTGCGACGTGTTGGCTCGGGTTTGGAGGCTTGCGCCTTGCAGGAGATAAGGGGCGTATTGCGCAGACGGCCGTGTGAGAGGGTTTGGAGCAGCGGCGAGATTGTGGAAGCCATAGGCGCTGTGGTGGGACTATGCTGATCCTCAAACGTTTATGTGGTCTGGCATTTTTTAAGAAGCCACCATTCCAATATTACCCTCGTTTTTCTGCGAACTAGCAGAACGAGTGGCGCGACATATGGCTGATATAGACATTTGCATTTGTCGATTTATTTATTTAATTTGAATTTTTAAATAAAAAATTTATATTCGCAACCTCCCCTTCTTGTGAAAAAAAAGAAGAAGTATATTTATATAGAAATAGTTTTTGCACTCTAAGCATGTATAAGTTTTATACATTTCATTTTAAAAAAATTAGATAAATCTGACATTTATATACAAAATTATTTTTTAATAATAAACTTTATTTTTTTAAATAAAATATTCAAAATTTATCCCCTTTAAAATTATATATACCATTACTCATATTTATATAAAAAATAATATTACAAAAAATAAATAATAACTATACCTTTTTATAAATGATATTTTTATTTTACAAAATGTCATGTGACTACAAAGAGCTCTCTTGTTGTTACTTCTTACAAATATTTCTAAAATTATTCTAATCTAACTTCTCATATTAATTAATAAATTTATTTTCATTTTTTTTTTGTGTCTTAAATTTACTTTTATTACATTTATTCTCTCATTTTTTGACAATTTATATTTATTTTTAGAATAATTTTATTTATCATTTCCATATACTACACATTATATTTATTTTTATTTTTTCTATAACAAATATATAATATATGAATGATAAATAGAACAACTCAATTAATTTAATAATAAAAATAAAAAAATAAGATTAAAATATATAAAATAGTGAGAATTTTATTTTTTATTTTATTTTTAATTTTTGATTATTTTATTTTATTTTTTATTTTATTTGATTTTAATTTTTTTAAGGTTCCGATGAACGCCTAAATTTATTTGCCCTTTTGCTTTTTCCGCTCAAAGGGTTTTTAAAGCAAACACTCGGACCCTCCTATTTGCCTCGAATCAAACGTAGCAATGGCTGAAGAGGCTCCAGCATCAGAAACATCGGTTACAATGGCGGCACCTGAAGTGGACGAAGCCGTAGCTCCGAACGCTCAGGAAAACGGTACCTCGAAAGAGGCAACCATAGAGTCCAACCCTGAGGGGGGCACCGAGTCCACTTGCAACAACAACAACAACAACAACGCAGCTGAGACTTCTTCCGAAGGAGATCGAGAAAAATCGTTGGAGTTTGCGGACCAGTTGATGGATAGAGGATCCAAGGCCATCAAGGATAACGATCTAGACGAGGCCGCCGAATGTTTCAGCCGTGCCCTAGAGATTAGGTTTGGCTTTCAATTTTCGGTCTTTCTTTTTCTTGATATCATTTTGGTTGTTTCCATGGACTTTAATGGCTAAATCTACTGAATATTAATGAAAAATTATTGCTTACCAAAACCCCCGCCCGGGGGGGGGGGGGGGGGGGGTGTGGTTGGGGGTGGGTGGGAATTTGGTTAGGGGGAGGAAGTAAATAATTTGTTAGAATTTTCTGGGAAGTTTGAGGTGTTGAGGTGCGTGTTTCTTTTCCTTTAAATTATGTGAAGTTTAGTATAGGGTTTGTTTCTTTTGCTCAACGAATGGATTTAGGAAAGTTTCTTATTTGTATTGCACATGTCTTCGGTGCTTTTGTTCTGTAATTAGCTTCTTCGTTTATTTGTTGGTGAGTGCTCCTTTGTCATGAGGTCTAATGATGCGTGATTTTTATGGTATTGCTTGAGCTTCAAGTATGATAAAAGGTGGTATAACACATTTTGAAAGCATTAAAGAGCTAAAATCAGTCTAAGCAGAATCTCGAAGTCATATTTAATTGGATTTTAATAATAGATTCATCTTATAATGCTCCATATCCCTTGATTCGATTTATTTGGGAGAGTTAGAAAGGAAATTTTTTTCGTCTTTATAATTCCTCTTCTACAATAAATGGTTTACTGGCAGTTCTATTTGAAATTAGGGTTGCACACTATGGTGAACTTGCTCCTGAATGTGTCCTTGCATACTATAAATATGGATGTGCACTGCTGTACAAAGCTCAGGATGAGGCTGATCCATTGGGTGCTGTACCCAAGAAGGAGAGTGATTCTCAACAAGACTCTGCTAAAGATGGATCTGTTAAGAATGCTATAAACAGGGAATCTACATCAGCTTCTGTTTCGGATAATGTTGAAGAGGAAGCAAGTACGAATCATCAGGATGGAGCAGCAGATAATGGTTTGTATCTTGCTCGTCATGTTTGATAATTTAATTTGGTTAAGACCAGATTTGTGGAAGAGTTTTCTTTTTGTTTTGGTTATAAATGAAGCCATGCACTAGCCTCAATACATCGATGGTGCACGATTATGTTTCAAACTCATTTATGTGAAGTGATATCTAATGTATTACGTGTTGGAAGAAATTCTCATAGCATATCAGCACTTAGGACAATTGGTTGTATCCATTTCTGTGTTTCTGTCTGATATCTCTGTAGCTGCTTGCAAGGATTCTGGTCACCTGTTATCTAAAGTTGAACTTGATGACAAAAAATGTCTTTCAATATGGAATATTTTTTTGGGTTATCGCCATGTTCACTTTCACATGTTTTTGCATGACCACAAACTATACTGAAGGTACTGATGCGTATGTTATATAAGGTATTCTCTTATGCAAATAAATATGACTATATCTCCAAGTTGAAGAACTTTCATCTGGCAACTGTTCTTTCTTTGTTAATTATAAGGGGAAAAAATCTGCTCTTTCTTTGTTGGAATTTGATAACAATGTCCTTGTCTAATTTATTGCATGGATCTTACCTGATTTTTATCTGAGTCTTTTACAACATGCAACGTGCTTTGAAAAAATGTGTTTCATTCATTATGATTTAAACAATAAATTTATCTGTACATAAGTGGAATGACTTGTTATATGTAAGGAACCATACTATGCAAGATTATGAGCTATAACTGCTTCTCAGCTTAGTTGTATGATGTCGATGAAGGGGTTGCACTTAGTGTTTGTATGCATGTGTGTGCATTCTTGCTTTGGTGGCTTACAGAATCTGGTTTTCATTAGTAGCTGGTGTCTGGTTAGCAACTCATCTGACTGTCATTCCCATCAGTAACATACTGAGAATATTGGGGAAAATCCACATGCTCTGTTCTGCAATTATATTGGCTAGCCAATTTGGATATTGCACCTTGAAAATACTGATCAAGTATGTGTAATGTTGAATACCATTTGACTCTCTACATCACAAAGATGTACCTGCTTTTATGCACCCATGGGCACACAAAAGTTACCCATGGAGAATATGTGTGACTAGCTGAAGTTTGAATGGATCTAGGTGGAGGTAGACTGATGCTCTAGTGCTTTTTTTAAGGAAAATTCTGCATACCACACTCTTATCTCACTTTTGTCCCACTATGATGAGGTGACATGACTCATCATAAAAGTAAAGGATGATCCAAGGGTCATAAAAGTACCACATTTTACATAGTGGGATGAAAGTGGGATGGAGTGTGATATGTAGAATTACTCTTTTTTTAACGAATAACTAAAGGCTATAACTAATGCTGGCTTACACAATATTTTTGTAGAAGACACTGAGATATGGCATTCATCTTCCCCCTCTTATCGTTTTCAGTTGCTTTCAACAAGTTTAAACTTCCCCTCATTTTTGTCACCATCTTTTGAGAGAGTGTCTATGGATTAGTGTATTTTACACTCTCACAAGGTATATTTATTCTGGTGCAGTGTCAAGTGGAAAGGACCAAGAAGAAGAAGATGAGGATAGTGATAGTGAGAATCTGGCTGAAGCAGATGAGGATGAGTCTGACCTTGATTTGGCATGGAAAATGCTAGATGTTGCGAGAGCAATTGTAGAAAAACACTCAAATGACTCAATGGAAAAAGTGGACATATTATCAGCATTGGCAGAAGTGGCACTGGAAAGAGGTTTGTCTAGTATTTTGGGTTTGGGGATATCTTCATTATATTGCCTTTTTCTTTTTGACTCCACATATTTTTTGGTGGGTTTCTCTGAAAGCCTCCTGTATGTCTTAATGATGGATTATGTCTTTGTTATGCTTCATGTAGAGGACATCGAAACTTCTCTCAGCGACTACCAGAAAGCACTATCTCTCTTAGAACGGCTGGTTGAACAAGATAGTAGACAGATAGCTGAACTGTATCCTTTTCATGATAAAAAGACTCCTTTGTTTTGAGACATCAATTTCAGAAGTTGCTTCAGACCTATTTACATGCGTAGATGTTTTCAATGAATGGATGTATGTGGTGAGTTTAAGATTTAATAAGCACTAAAGTATATGAGTTCCCAATGAGTCACAACCTTAACTTTAGAATTCAGGAATTTCCGGATCTGTTTGTGTCTGGAGGTTGGGTCCCAACCACTAGAAGCCATTCCATATTGCCAGAAAGCTATATCGGTTTGCAAGTCTCGAGTGCAGCGGCTCATGAATGAAGTAAATGGTGCCTCAGAATCAACAATTTCCTCATCTGCTTCTGAGCTAGATCAGGGTGGCAACTCCAATGTGTCTCGGTCTGATAATTCTGCAACAGATAAAGGAGCAGAGATTGGAACACTCAATGACCTCTGTGGTGAGCTGGAGAAGAAGGTATGTTTATATTTGTGCAAGGAAGTCCATTCATAATTTCATATGTTACTTTATCCTGACTGTATCAGCCATCCTTGGATTTGCAGCTTGAAGATCTTCAGCAACTGGCCCTTAATCCAAAGTCAATCCTCGCTGAAATTCTAGGGTTTGCATCCGTTAAGTCAAGTGGCAGTGAAAAGAGTGCATCTCCAGCAGCGTTGAACTCCTCACAGATGGGTACTGCTAACAGCAAGGGAGATTTTGACTCCCCAACCATTTCCACTGCTCACACGAATGGGTCTTCTGGAGTCATGCATCTGGGCGTGGTAGGAAGAGGAGTCAAGCGTGTGAACTCAGTCACAGCAGAATCAAGTCCAACAAAGAAACCTGCATTGGATTCATCAGAAAATAAAGATGATAGAAAAACCTCTTGAAGGTTTTGCATTATGGTGGCCTTTGTTTGGGAAAGGTACCCCCAAAGTATGGATGATGCGGTACCTCTCGATCCTATTACAAAATGTCATGCCATGCCATTAAAATTGCTTACGTAGGCATTAATTTTTAATGATATGGCATCTTGTGACAGGATGAGAGTAGCACGTGTCCATATTTCAAGACTACCTAATAACTAATCCTTTCTGTAGATGACTTGAATTGGTTGCAATTGATGACGATAATTAGTTGTGTGGTACGAGGGTACAATGCTTGTTTTGTAAGGTAGGATTCGTGGGTGACCTTGCTGTAAGGTTAGATTGTCAGTTGTCATGATGTGCTGATCGGATGGTGCATGCTCTAACAAGCACTAAGCTTTCATTTGTTTCAATTGCATCCTGCATCTTGACCTACATAGCGTGGTATATCCCATTAATTCACATTACGTTTCGTGATCGTTTATGGGAGTTTCCATTATGTTTCGTTTTTATTTTTCTATTTGTTGTTTTCCATTCCACAAATAAACCAGAAAATAGGTCGAGTTCCTGTTTTTTATTTTTATTTTCCTTTCCCAAATAAATAAACCAGAAAACAGGTCGAGTTCCTTAGACTTCTCGCCACGCACTCGTCCATTGGATTTAGATTATGTTGCAGCTTGCATATAAGTTGTATGCTTGAACATCCAAAGGGTAGAAAGGGCATTTGCTTTTTCAATGAGATATTACCACATGGAACAATCCAAAATGGTAAGCCAAAATTGGAAGTCAATAACAAATGGGAATCAACTACCAAGCGCTTTGGATACAAGCAGATGGGTGACTTACTATGCATAGCGTTACCTTCAACAGTAAGTAATCTGGTCCTCTCAGTAGGAGGCCAGTGACGAAAGACAAGGGTGGAGATGGCGGAGATCTCAAGGTGTAGAGAGGGTTATATAATTCACTCAGACGGAAAAAATGAAGTGAAGCAACATTAATCCATTCCTAGAAACCTTAAAAGGTCGAAGAGTGTTCCCTAATGTGTTTCAGGGTGGATTGCAAGCAATGTGGGAAGTACTCCTGGGGTGGGTGTGGGAACTGGGAAGCACTTGACTACCCTCTATGCAAGCATCGATGAGGGTAAGCATTGTATGTGCCGCTCCTGGCCTGGAGTTGTAATCCCCTCCAAGGACGCCAACACCAAGCTTCCATTGCAGGGGTCATCTTGTTCATCCACCAAGGTATAACTATAACCGAACAAAATAATTAAATTACTGATTGTTCCAAAAGTTCATCCTTAGTATCCATAGAAAATGATATCTAAGTAGAAAGTGGTTACATACGTGACATTTAATTTGGTTATTGATTTGTAAGCGAATCAAGGGCTCTCAACCTTCTCTCCTTTTGTCATTTGATAATCAAATGATCAAGTTGGTCGTATTAGTGGTAATAGTATTCATTTAGCGTAAAATATAGGACCTTTTGGCGTTCTACTTCTTAACGTGATTATAGTGATTAGTGGAATGATCGTAACACTCCCAAGTTTCAACTAAACGCATACTATCAATTTCAAGTGAAATGGAGATCATCCTTATCCATCGTGGTATTAAAAAGGCTATGGCATAGAATACATATGATATTCTATGCCCTGACATATATGATCCAAATAGATTGTTTCTGAGTTATCGACATTCCCAAAAGCATCTATGTGAGCAAGAATAATACTAGAGCAAATCTTTGTTGGAGCAAGATGAAAATGTAAAGCATGTTACTGAGAAAATTATTAACCATGCATCTTTAATAAATTCTAGTTTTTCATTCCATCTGACTTCTGAACCCCAAAGAAAAAGAAGCTTGAATGGTAAGATGATCTCTAAATTTGAAGGTAAAATAGGGCAAATAAGAACCAAACCAAGCTATAAAGTAAGCCAAAAAACTCGAAGAAGTACTGCTTTGATTGGATAATCTGCATTTTGCTTTTTGCAAATATGGATTTGATAGCCCTGTAATTGGCTTGTTGATGTTGCTTTTTGCAGGAAAAGTAAAATCTGGAAGATGCCTTTGGATTCTTGGGGGGAAGTATTATTAATTATTATTTATTTTCTAAAGTTAAAAGAGTCCTTAGTGGGGGCTCTGCATAAATAATGCAGAAAGTGGGAAGTCTCAGTTGGATGTAATCATGTCCTGCTAATAGTCTTTTTGCTAGAGTTCGGTCTCTCTCTGCTGAGATTGATATCAATAATGTAATGTGGGTATATGGTCAAGATTTGTTGACCAACTGCTAACCTGCATTTTCAAAGTGTTTATGGATTAAGTAATAAGAATCAAAGATACTTCCTCTAATCTTGTGCAGAGTGGTCTCAAGTGTTTCATCTTCCAGCACTAGCCATGGTCTTGGTGTTCTTTTCGATGCTTTCTCGTGGTATTTGTGCTCCCTTCCTTAATAACAGTGTCTTAGTTAATGTCTCTCTCTGAAAGCGTGTGAGTGAGAGATCAGAGATATTTTGAAATTTAGACGTGAATTGGGTTCCTGAATTTCATCCACCAACTCAAAAACAAGTGGCCTCAAATCATATGTTCATGAGTCTGGAAAGTTAGGACTTTGATGAATGGTTTGGCTTTATATTGTCGTCCCCATTAAGAGATAGATCGTAATGGCCGGGTGCACCCAAATTATAACTACGATTACTCACTCAGTACTCGTCTACATTACAACCTGTGCTTCCTTTTTGTGCATTTTGTTTGAATGATTAGTTACAGAAGCACGTGAATACAGTGATTAATGTGGGACTTTTTTGAATCATCTCTCCATCTTTATAAATCCCATTCAAATTCAATTATGATATCAGAAGATTCAGCTCATAATGACTGGACAACTTTGTACGTTTGTCTTCCATAACCGCTGCTATTGGCATCATCATCGTATATAATTCTTCTAATAATGATTTGACTTTAAAATCAACCATTATCCACAGTTTTAAAATTGGATAATTCTTTTCATCATTCACTATTCATCATCTACACCTCACATTTTATAAAAAAATATTTATACATTTTATAAAAAAACATTCTCACATCTTATTAAAAATTATAAGTGTGAGGTGTGTAATATAAATAGTAATTTAGTTGTAACAAAACTCTTTAAAATTATGAGAAAAAGCCTTACCAATCGATTATGGGAACGGCTCTCTTAGATTATCCATCATATTTAAATAAATCTTTAACGCAATATTGAGATATAGGTTATAGAGATTGCAAGTTCTGTACATTTTTATAAAATTGTGGATCCATGAGACTCATATAAAAAAAATTACAAAAAATTTATATGCAGTCATTTTTACAAATTCTTTGTACATTTTATTTATGTAATTGGCTGAATTAGTTTTTCAATATAAAAACTAAGAATTTTATGTGCAGTCACTTTTATATATTTTTTATGCATTCCATTAATATGATTGGCTATGCCACTTTTTTTAATATTAAATAATTATTTTGGTCAACCATATTAGTAGAATGCGTAAGGAATACACAAAAATAATTATATGTAATAGAACTCAAAAAATTATTATTTTAAATTATGGGTTGTACTTTTTTTCAAATGGAATGCATTGCACTTGCATATTCTATGATTGTATCTAACATTACTCATAACTTATAATTTTTACTTGTAATACCTATTTTATCAGTTTTTTTTTTTAAATTTAAATTTCAAATTTCAAATTTTATAATATTCAACATATTAATAATTGATACATCAGCATGTATTATGATGTAAGTACAAAATTTATTCTAAAACTCCAATAATCTCAATCTATAGATCATGACATACCTGTTTTCTTTTCCTTTGAACTGTATGCACATATATATATACTAGTAGAGGAGCAACGTGCAATGCACGTTTGTCTAGTTGGGTTAATTGGTTATTTTAGAAAAAAAAAATATTTTTCATAAAAAATCAATCCTGGTAAAAATTTTAACATATAGGAAAGAAAATCTTAATTCTACCATTTTTTTTTATAACAATAGTTAAGTAGAGTATAGTAATTAGATGTTTGCACATATCAAAATATAAAAACATTAGTTCATAATTCAACATAAAGTTTAGGACAAACTTAATTCAAGTTTAATAAAAATATCAGTTCAAAATGTGTTTTTATTTATCATCATTATAGCTCGGGCCATGTTATAGGGGAACAATCGAGACTACGTTGAAGTTTTTATATTGTTGGTTGAACTTGTCTGGGTTTGCAACAAGTTAAATTATCTAATATTTTTGTGAATCTTATGCTGCAATATTCTTAATATATGGTAAATGCTCCTGCATAATAAATATTTAATAACATCACATGATTAATAAAGATGTAAAAAATTAATATGCAAAAAATTAAAATACTGTTAATCAATATTAGTTTTATTATGCAACGCAATTAGTTTATTGAGATTTTTACTTTTGAGAATAAGAGTTATTTTCTATTTCAAGTATCTTTTATGTATGTTGTAGATAAAAATAACATTTCTTACTGAAAAAGTGATAACAAAGTGGTGATGAAATAGACTTTATTTATTTTTATTATATACTCAAACAAAATATGACATTACATGTAAATTTAAAACATGGGCAGCTTAAAATAAATTAAAAGGAAAACCAAAATAAATAAAAATGACAATCATAAACATTTAAAAATGAAAAAGAATTAAAACTATCTATTTTTTTTAAAAAATCTGAAAGGAAAACCAACAATATACAAACTCAGCTAAATATATTAAAAATATATATATACAAATCCAGAAAACAGAATTAATAAAAAAATATACAAATCCAAATCGAAAAAAATAAATATGAAAGACATACAAACTTCAAAGCACCATCAACTCCAAATCAAAAAGTGCATATTCCATACTAAAAAGTGCAGATTTCCTGCAAAAAACAAACCAAAAAATCAGATTCCAGTTATAGGTTATACATGATCAAAACATGATATATATATATATATTTTCCTCTTTCATTTTTTTCTTTTATTTGAAAACTTCCACCGCGAGAAGAATATTAGATGATTTAACTTTAATATATTGAGAATAGCAGTTAGAATTTGAACTTAAATCCCAAGCAATCCGACCAATCAAAGCTCATACGTAAATTATGTAGAATTATTTCTATGTCCTCTTTTTAATTAATTTGCGTAAAGTTACTATGTAAGTATATATGTTAATTTTTCACGTACGTTATCATCATCTCTCACCTGCAACGGCCACTGGTATATTAAAAATATACTTTTAAGGACACTCAAGCAAATAGATGTTAACCCGTTCGGCCTATTCTGATTTGTCTTTATCTTTTCATGGGAACTGAGTTTTGCTTTCTCATGGTCGTGTCACTTAGCAAACAGCTAGCAAGTAATTAGTCCTATGGCCCAACAGATCAAAAGTTTGAGGGAGTACTTGAAAGGCAATCTCCTCCGATTCCTCAGTCAAAGCCTTCGAATCCGAGGCTCCCTCGCCTACTGCACGTGAATTCCTTCAAGCCCGGCAATGCCACTCCAAGCCACATCACCTTCTTAGCTTGGGTTCACTACACAATAACCTTAGTGGAGGAGAACGAAATTCAAGAACCACCCAAAGTGGTCGGAAGTCCTAGTTGCCGTGAAGCCAACCTCCACACCGTGAGTCCTCCTTCCACTTAAAACTGACGCCACAACTCGGCCATAGTCCAACCCTCTGTCGTCCCGTAGCGTCACTACACCAGTGCACCACCGTAACACCCCTCTACTCAGCCATCGTGTGATAGCCACTGTCCAGCTCCACGCACGGCAACCATCTGCACGTAGAAACAAATGTCCTCTGTTTTCGCTGCTCAAAATAGAGCATGGTCAAAGGAAGCAAGACCCCACATACCTCCATCGTCAGCTAGTTTCTCTCTGGAAATGTCCACACAACACGCCCACAGATTGGTCATGCTATTCACGGGATGAGGAAGTTTTGGTTTTTGTAATTGGAGATGGAGATCGACGATTTTATTAATAAACGGATGTACATAATTAATGGACAACTTTTTTTTTCACTGAATACGGACCGACGTTCATAATTAAATTTAACTGTGTTGACCATTTCTGTTAAAAATACAAACTTCCATTTATAACTTCTGTTAAAACAACAATTTCCGTTTCGTAGCCTCTTTATATATATAAAGATATATATATATTAATGGTTTTAAACTTTCCAAAGAGGTATTTCACCTTATATGCATGATTTGATATGAGGATGTTACCCTGCCTTCCATGTCACCTCATTAATATGGCTATAAATGCATTGTAAGGGCGGGGACAGGGGTAGATATGTTGATATAAATGAAAGCAAACAGCTTGATTTTGTTTCAGACGGTTCAGACCAAGAAATTCAAAACCAGAGAAGAGCAATTAGAACTAATTGAGACTATAGAGCTCCCCCTTTGTTGAATCATGTGGTACATGTGACCCATCATTCACACGTCTGCTTCTTGCCTCTTACTACATAATGAAGTTATGAACATCTTTTCATCTTTTTCTAGGAGTTTTTTATTTTTTAATATTACAATCAAATCATAGAGGATATCAGGCAAAAGCAGTGCTATATTTAATTGATCTCTACTTTGTATTTAAAACTAGTTAATTACTGTATAAACCCAGAAACCAAGAAACCTAACAAAGCTGAAGAAAATTTGGGATCCAAGTGTCACAATCACACAAATTACATCATCTTATTCGTTTAGCCGTGAGTGGTGCATTGAGGTTCCAAATTTAAGTAGATAAAATGTGAGGTTGGTGGGTGAACAATGTGCTCAGTTGCTGTACATAAACTCTTCCTATCGTATACATTTTTTTTTTTCCATTTGTGAATGCATTCTTGTCATCCAATACCACATGTGAACATGTAAAATGTGTTTTCTTGAGTCATTGAGATGAACCCAGATGTGGCAAAATGAAATTAAAACTAAAATATTCCATCATTTGCGCAAAAAAGCAAAGAGACCTGGTTGGAAAGCAATTGCAATTTTCTGCCAAAGGATTGCTGATGATAATAATGATGGTTCCTTTTAGTCTCAAGAAAGCAACTCTTTCAAAGACATGCCCTTTTTAAATTCCTGTTGTTTTTCTCTTCCTTTGACATAAGAGAGACAGAAAGGAGAGAGATTGAGTGGGAGTAGGTGATGTTCTAATCCGATTCAAGCAGAAAGGGGAAAAAAAAAAAAAAAAAAAAAAAAAAACTGAGAGAAAGAAAGAAGATATATTTCGAGAGAGAAAAAAAGTACCATACGAGACCCTTTTTCGAAGTTTGTTCAGGCTGCTCTCTTTGTCCGGTTTGAGTTTTTGGATTCCAAACTCCTTTAACTCCCCCCTTCTATATCAGTATATCTGCCACTACTCTCCCAAGTCCTCACCCAACTCACGGACTTTTGTAAATTAGGGTTCTCAAAGACATCCCAGTTTTCTGCTTTGTTTCTTTCTTCTGTCTATAAAAGACAGACAGCTAGCATTCTTGCCTTTAGTTCTAGGTCCTTTTTTGTTACTTCCATGGATTTGGGTTTCTAGCTTCCTGTAGAATTTGAAGGAAAGAAAATGGCGCCAGATGCGGAGAAGAACAGCTCCAAAGGGCAAGCATGGTTCTGTACCACTGGTTTACCTAGCGACATTGTGATCGAAGTAGACGACATGACCTTTCACCTCCACAGGGTATTGATCTCCATACCCTCTTTCTTCTTTTCTTCTTCTTGCTCATGCAGTTCTCGCAGTACATTCAGAACTGACGCCAGTTAATTATAACTTAAAATTTCTTTCTTTTCTTTCAGTTCCCTTTGATGTCCAAAAGTCGGCAGCTTCACCAGCTCATAATCGAGGAAGAGATGAAGACGGAACGGCGAGAAGAGACTGACCGGAACGGTGGGGTTGAGGTTGAAGGAAATGAGATTGAGGAGGTACAGTGTTACATAACACTCCCACCGGACTTCCCCGGCGGCTCCGAGGCGTTCGAGATGGCGGCCAAGTTCTGCTACGGCGTCAAGATCGACCTGAACGCTTCCAACGTGGCGCTCCTCCGCTGCGCCGGGGAGGTCCTGGAGATGACAGAGGAATATTCTGAGGACAACCTTATCTCCAAGACCGAGAGGCTTTTATCCCAGTCGGTGCTCAAGAGCCTCAAGGACTCTGTCAGAGCACTGAAATCCTGCGAAAAAGTAATGCATTTGGCTGAGGCGCTGGGGATTACGCAGCGGTGCATCGATTCGATCGCTTCGAGAGCGTCGTCGGCCGATCCCTCTCTATTCGGCTGGCCGATGAGTGACGGAGCAAACACCGGGAACGAAGCTCGGGGTACTTCTGCTGCGAATCAACAGATCCTCTGGAACGGGATCGAGACCAGCGGGAGAAGAAAGGGTTTGCGTAGGGGCCCGAATGCTGAGTCTTGGTTGGAGGATTTGGTGCTACTCAGCCTGCCATTCTTTAAGCGTTTGATTTCCGCGATGAAAGCAGAAGATCTGAGCCCGGAGATCATCGAAAGCTGCTTGATTTTATACGCGAAGAAACACATCCCGGGCATTTCTCGTTTGAACAATCGAAGGCCGTCGTCGTCGTCGTCTTCTTCATCAATAGCAAATTCAGAGAGTGAACAGAGGGAACTCTTAGAGACTATAATCTCCAATCTTCCATTGGAGAAGAGCTCCTCGAGGTCGTCTTCCACGGCAACCAGATTCTTATTCGGATTGTTGAGGACGGTAAATATATTGAACGCCTCAGAAGACTGCAGAGCTGCTCTGGAGAAGAAGATCGGGTCCCAGCTCGAGCAAGCCTCGCTAGATGACCTCCTGATTCCGAGTTATTCGTATCTGAATGAGACGCTGTATGATGTTGATTGCGTCGAGAGGATCTTAACGCACTTCCTCCATGGATTAGAGCAGCAGAGAATCCAAGGCGAGAATATAGACAATGGAGATGGAGTAGACAGAGTCAGATCTCCAGCGTTGATGCTAGTTGGAAAATTAATCGACGCTTACTTATCAGAGATCGCCTCGGACGCCAATCTCAAGCCAGAAAAATTCTATAGCCTAGCGATTTCGCTTCCAGGTCAAGCTAGACTCTTCGACGACGGTCTTTACGGAGCCGTTGATGTCTATCTCAAGGTACATTAACACATACACAACACTACATATTTGCTTAGCAATTGTGATCCATGAGAGCGTCTTTGAATGTTTAAATAATTGAATGTGTCCGGAACATCTATAGGCGCATGCATGGCTGCCGGAGGCGGAGCGAGAGAAGATCTGCGGAGTGCTGGACTGTCAGAAGCTCTCGCTAGACGCATGCACGCACGCGGCACAGAACGAGCGTCTTCCTCTCCGGGCAGTTGTGCAAGTTCTGTTCTTTGAGCAGCTTCAGCTTCGACAGGCCATCGCGGGAACTCTGCTCGCGGCCGAAACGACGGCGCCACTAGGTCCCGGAAGGCTCTCGGCCCAGCTCCGACGGCGGGAAGAGGATCAAGACGATGCGGAAGAAGTAGACGCGGGAGATTCGGCGGTACATGCGGAGGGCGGGGAGTGCAGCGCGATCACGTGGCGGGCAACGGTGAGGGAGAATCAGGTGCTGCAGCTGGACATGGATAGAATGAGGACGCGGGTGCATCAGCTGGAGCGGGATTGCTCCACGATGAAGCGAGTCATCGAGAAGATCGACAAGCAGGCGGCCACGCCAGTAAACGGACGCTGGATGAGAGGCCCTTCGAAACTGACGAGGAGGTTCGGGTGTAAGTTCAAGACACAGGTGTGTGACTCACACGAAGCAACGGTCGTGGATGCTCCGAGAAGAGGACGACACCATCATCAGCAGTAGAGCTTCGCCGCATGGAACCGATTCATCTTCGGTGGATCCCACGGTAGTCCGACGTGTAATCGCAATTGACGTAATAATGTATGGAGTCGCTATAATAGTATGCCACGTGGATTCTGATACAAAAGCTGGGAAATAAAAATTCGACACAACTTTTGAGGGGGTGATGGGTACCACACATGAAAACATATATACACGAGACGTATGTGTATTTATGTACGATATATGATTTAGTGGGGGCACAAGGAGTAGCGTTTAGTGGAAACAGCTTTTTAATGACACGTGGGTGGATTTGTTTTTATATTGGAACATTGGGAAATAGGTTGGTTAAGAATAAGATCTCTGTTGTAAACCATGTTGAATTGTATGACCACATTTATCTAGTCGTCAAATGCATAGTGCTAGCATAGTGAGCTAGCATAGTCTCCCTTTGTACGCCTATATATATCGTTAAATTCTTTAAGAAAGATATAAGTTTGATATATAGATCAATAAGAATTTCCTCTCTCGCTCTCTCTCAATCTCTTGAAATTCTCTTTTTATTTTCATTGATTTACAACACGTTATCAGCACGAATAGTCTCTACTCTCTTCGTTCTCGTCTCTCTGGGTTTCTCTAATCCTCATCAAAATTGGATATGGGTTTCTAATGAGAGATTTGAGAAGCAGCTAGTATCAAAACCCACTATAATCCTCACAAAGTCCCCATAGGAGCTTCGTTTGCTACGCGAGAGCCATGCCTCTGATTTTCCCAAACTGAGAGAAAGAGAGATGGCTAATACACAGTCCTCATCATGGAACGGAGCTTCCAGAATTGCGTCGAGGAATCTCCAAACAATCGGTACAGACCACGACCACGCAGATCGAGCCCACAGCGCGACACTTGGGCCGGTAAGAAAAGCAATTATGGACACTGCCACAGCAAATCCAGCAACTGGAATCCCGAAGGTGGTGCTGAACTCCTCCACCGGCCGTAAGGCCATGCCCGTGATTGGCTTTGGCACTGCGGCAGAATCCAACGATGCCTTGATATCGGCCGTCCTGGAGGCGATCAAGCTCGGTTATAGGCACTTTGACACGGCTTCCATGTATGGATCGGAGCAGGCTCTTGGAGAAGCTATTGCAGAAGCTCTTAAACTCGACCTTGTTGGCTCTCGGTGACCACCTTGAGCTAGCCGTCAAATGCACAGTGCATAGTGCCAGCATAGTACTGCATAGTAACTGGCATAGTAAATGGCCGACATCGCACAGTGTGCATAGTGCCAGCATAGTACTGCATAGTAACTGGCATAGTAAATGGCCGACATCGCACAGTGCATAGTGCCAGCATAGTACTGCATAGTAAATATGCACAGTGCCAGCATAGTACTGTATAGTAACTTGCATAGTTCCCTTTGTACGCCTATATATATCGTTGAATTCTTTAAGAAATTCATAAGTTTCATAAATTTCATAACTTCTTGAGTTCTCTCTCTCTCTCTCTCTCTCTCTCTCTCCTTTCGATAGTTTTATAACACGTTATCAGCACGAGAGTTCTGACGATCTTGAAGCTAATAGTCCTCTACTTCAAGTTCAGATGATACTGAAGATAGTAATCTTCTATTTCAAGTAAGTTTTTCAATATATCATTTGAAATCTTTAAAGTAAATATTGGTGAATTAAAATTTTCATAATTTACATATCAATTATATATGTGAATAATTTTATTCACATAGTTTAGATACAAGTTTTATTTATTCTTTTTGTACTTGTTATGAATTATTGATGATATAATTTATCTTAGAATGGAAATGGAGCATCCCTGAAGGATCGCTCTAAATCAATAATTTTATTGAGTACCTCATAATTTAAATGAGTGATACGTGTACCAAAAACTCATTATGATTTATGTACCTGAAGTTGCATAATTGAAATTGTAAAAAGAATATATATTTAAATGAACGTCTCGAATATGTTCCTGAAGTAGCAATATCGAGTATGCTTCTGCAATATGAAATGCAAACGTTCAGAATATATTCTAAATTTAAATCTGGTTTTTCAGAAACTGGGCAAAATAATGAGTTTTTGATAAGAATCATTAATCACGTCTTACTAGATCTACATCATTCCCTGAAATGAATGATAATGAATTTATATCATTCTATTCCCTGAAGTGAAAAGAATGATGCGTTTAATAAACTAAGAGATTGGACGTGATAATGAATATTTTTTCGAGTCAGAAGCTCGTATTGGAAAAGCTATAAGCTTTCTCTTTGAGATGATATTATACAATTATTGAATCAAATATTATGATGCATCAAAAAGTGATATGATTCAAAATATTTGTATCATTTATGGTTATCTTGATCATCGAAAATCAATTATGATAAGTCGAATGATTTTCATATGGACTTCCATAAAAGAACCAGAAGATTCTTTTACTATAAAGTCTTACCACCAGAAGTGGAAATAAAAATTTGCTTGAAACAAATAAGATGAAATTATTCGACATTATCTTGATTATCATATGTGAACCAGAAGTTCAGATGATAATTAAATTTTGGATGCAATAAGATAAAAATGTCTCATATTCTAGCTGCTAAAATCCCAGCGAGGATTGAAGTCCCTGTAGGACAATTAAGAAATTCATCAGTCTAAAAACATGTATAAAGGCATGTGAGACTTATCGATACAAAAGATAGAGTATCTCAAAAGAGAAAGGCACAAATAATTTGGTGCTCCTGAAGAGGCCATACCCACAAAACAAGCAATAAAGTCCATCCAAATTCTCTATATAAAATTCTCCTATATAAACTCTTGAAGAGTGTCTCCTGAAGAGGTTTTTCATGAAAATGTCTTCCCTTGAAGAGGGACAGGTACCTGAAAATAACGAGATCTCGTTACATTTCATGAATAATGGAGAAATTATGAATAGAAATAAAATCGTTGTCAACAACGTATTTCCATATGAGATGGCAATTGACATTACCAGAAGTAATGATGAAAGTGAATCAAGAATCGTCGAAGAATACGACGTAAAATATTGGCCAAATTTGAAAGAAACAATTCCTGCAGAATTGATTCACTAGTAAAATATGATGCATCGGGACTTATAGTCCAAACACCTAAAGAGGTGATGCTTGTTGAATGTCAGTGGGTATTTATAGAAAGGAAATAAAAATGTGATATATAAATCACGAGTCAGTTTCTCAATTCCTGCAGAATTGATATGCAGAATTGATATCACTAAGTAAAATGTGATAAATATTGACTTGAAGTCCAAATACCTAAAGAGGTGATTTTTGTTAAATATCAGTGGATATTTATATACATGATATAAAAAGCCTGAACCTTTTAATATGAAAATGTGATATAGAGATCACAAGTTAGTTTCTCGAAGAAACAATATTGATATGTTTTTAAAATGGTTGAAATCATATTGAGATTTTTATTAGCTTGAAAGTTACCGAGAGTTTGGATATGCATGATTAACTGCATATTTATATGGATCATTGGATCATGATATATATATATATATATATGAAAATCCCTGAAGGATAGAAAATGTCTGAAACTTCTAATATGAATACATCTGGAAATATGTATTCTATCAAGTTTCAAAGATCCTTATATGATCTAAAGCAATCCAAACGCAAATGAAAACAAGCTATTATTGCAGTTTATATATATGATTTAAATGTCATTGAAATTCCAGAAGAGCTCATAAAAAATGCACATATTTGAAATATAAATCTGAAACCCTTGCGGCTTCAAGGGGAAGATGGATGATGTTATTAGTCATGAAATGCCATCTTTTAATACAATTAGTACTTCAGATTCATATTATGGGTTTGATATGAAATGTGCATTATTAAAGAAGAAATAAAGCACACAGAACATTTACCAAAAGATAGAAACACAAATATGAATATTTGTGAAATATTATTTTATTATCTTGAAACAAGAATTACAGAAATTTAAGGCACTTTGCCTCATTCTTCAAATGCTCTTGTTCTTCAAGAATCTGCATGGCATCCCTATCTAAAGCGGTGGGCAATCGAAAAGAAGATTTAAGCAAGGATTTTAAATTCCTATTCTCTTGCTTTATTGATTCTATCTTCATGTTGGACTCCAGAAGAAGTCGCTGAAGTATAGCAATATTCTCGTGGAGATCGTCAACTCCACAAGTTCTGGATTGCAGTCGCTGAGAAAATGCGACAATAGATGATGAGTATCGGGTACCGAGACTCACAAGCTCATAGATAGCTTCATTATCTGCCCTACGAGTCAGATCATTATATTGCATGATAGCACCTGTGGTAGAAGCAGGAACAGCTGATGAACGAGGTGCAGAGTATCTCATATATTGGCCATGAGAAGATCGCTGAGCCATTGCAGAGTAAAAATGCAGAAAGAGATTGCAGAGTAAAAATGCAGTATGATTATAGAAAAGTGAAGAAGATGAGATGTGAATGAAGATGAGCTAAATATCTCTTTTATAGAGAAAAATTATGATACAACATCTCTCGTGAAGCAAGAGAAAAGAGACGACATATAGCTTCATAGCTCTGCGGCGCCCGACAGCACGCCTGACAGCTGAGGCGCCTGACAGCAAGCCTGACAGCTGCAGCACCTAACAGCACGCCTGACACCTACAGAGGAGTTGAAAATCTACGATGCTTGTCTGATCTCAAAAGGCTGGCCACCGTTTTTATTAAAAATGAGGTTAGCGGTTTAATGTTGATGAATTCTCCACTAACTGTATTATTTACAAGAACTCCAGAAGAGTACAACTCCAGAAGAGTAGTGATCAGCAGAAAGATCCAGTTGTGATTATTTTATCAACATGGATCAAGTCCACAGTTAGTTGGATGTACAAATGCGAGTTATCTTTCAGATACACACAAGAAGATCATTGCAATTCATGAGAAGAAAATTGAAATTGATATCAAGAAGGTACGGTCAAGTAAAAAATCTGGCAGATTTATTCACTAAAGCATTACCAACTGCAACATTTAAGAAGATTATGCAGAACATTGGAATGCGGAGGTTTGAAGACCTGTTATCATGCACTTTTCAGGGGGAGTAACGTCTTGAAGACTTATGCTGATTGTACTCTTTTTCCTTCGCTAAGGTTTTATCCCACTGGGTTTTCCTTCGCAAGGTTTTAATGAGGCAATCTTAAAGCATTTTACGGTACACATGAATATTGTACTCTTTTTCCTTCGCCATTGGTTTTTTCCCACAGGGTTTTTCCTTGGCAAGGTTTTAACGAGGCATATTCATTATATGTGGTCATCCAAAGGAATTTCCTCTCTCGCTCTCTCTCAATCTCTTGAAATTCTCTTTTTATTTTCATTGATTTACAACAATCTCAACATTATCATAAATAAATAAAAATTGAATAATCCGTTTGGGTGTTTGTCTATGAATATTGGGGGGGTCGGATTTGGTGAAAAGTCGTAGTCAGACAAGGGCACATTTACTACTGTTGTTTTTATTGTGTTCATGGTTCATGCTCCATAATAATTGATTATATGTGATATCGAAGAGAAAAAAAACATGTCATGGTTTTTCTACCATAACCAAATCATGATATAACAGTGTTTTCTAACACAAGTTTAACATTAGAAGTAAATGACTATTATAATGATTTGGTATTGATATCAAGTTTTTCCTCAACACCTTTGACAATTGGAGTGCCAATTAAACAAATAAATTGATTCTTTAATCGATGGCGTGCGTAACGTTGTATAGTAGATTTTTGCTTAGAGAGAGAGAGAGAGAGTAGGAATTATTAGATAGTAGTCTTAAGACGATTCTAAAACTAGAAATCGAAATATGAAAATTGTAATTTTTGGTTACACTGTAAATGTTTTGGAATGAAGGAAAATGACCAATATATATATATATATAGAGTACTGATACGATAGAGTGTGCTTAGAAGAAAGGAGAATGAGTGTATATATATATATAATACCAAGTACTGGTCCAAACATTGGCACACACATGGGTCAAGATTGTGGTGGGGTGGGTGGATCGGGATGAATATTGAGGGCTATGCAAAATTGGCCAGAAACGAAAAAGTTGGAAGAAAAAAACCAAGGAGATAGCAAAAGAAAAGAAAGAGAATGACAGTGGGGGAGGAGGGCGACGTGAGGAGGGAGATGACGAGGCCATAGACAGGGAGTCTCTGTGCATGCCACAATATCCTTGAATTGGACAAAAAGAATATGGATTTATATAGAAATATCAATCCACTAGGTGCATGAAACAAAGGGAATCTACACTAGTTATAAGCCAAGGGACTGATATTAGGTTGAAAAGGAAGGAGGACCATCTCATATAATATATATATATATATATAGAGAGAGAGTTGCTACGCATCCGCAACTGTGCGGATGCACACTGCACACATTTTGTATTTTTTATTTTTTTTAATTTTTAGACTCCTCTCTCTCATCTACGTCTCTCTCTCCTCAAGATTTTCTCTCTCTTCGACCCCTCTCTCTCTCATCAAGTTTTTTCTCTCTCTTCGACCTCTCTCTCTCCTCAAGCTCTCTCTCTTCGACCTCTCTCTCTCTCCTGAAGATCTCTCTCATCAGCTCTCTCTCTCATCAAACTTTCTCTCTCAGCAAATCCCTCTCTCTCTATGCGACCTCTCTCTCTCCTCAAGCTCTCTCTCTCCTCAAGCTTTTTCTCTCTCCTCAAGCTCTCTCTCATCAGCTCTCTCATCAAACTTTCTCTCTCAGCAAATCCCTCTCTCTCTCTATGCGACCTCTCTCTCTCCTCAAGCTCTCTCTCTCATCAAGATTTTTCTCTCTCTTCGACCTCTCTCTCTCCTCATGGTTTAGAGATGATAAGCACGACGAGGACGAGGGGGAGAGGGGGAGAGTGCACTGCGACGATCGGGAGAGAGGGGGGATACGATCAGTAAAGAGGAGGCGACGAGCTCGAGCCCTAATTCTGTATCTAAAAGTTAAATGTAAAAATCCAAAGGGAGGAAATCGAAAAGCTAAGGAGATTTTCGTCATTAAGCCACTGTCACGTATGGTGTGCATGGGCTGATCCCAAACAGGGGCTGCTCCCAATAATATTTTATATATATATTTGTATGTCACGTATATATCTAGCTTATAATCGACAATTGGATGTGATTTGTTAGGAAAATTTTAGATTATTCTTTACTAAATTATTATTTGAATAATGGGCATATATATATATATATGTGCGCGCGCGCATGTGTGTGTGTCTCATTAATTATTATGGGTTATAATTTATACAGATTATTCATAAAAGTATGTTATCCTTGAAGGTCATATGTTATTTAAAAAATATCAAAAATTCTATTTAGAGTCATTTTTGTGTACTTTTATATCTACTCTATTGATGTGATTAACTGTGTATTAAAAAAATTAATATAATCAATCATATTAGTAAAATGTATAAAAAATACGTAAAACTGATTATATACAATATTACTCTTTGAATATATCTTCTAAGTTTATTAATTAAAGAGGTAGCAAGCCCATTAACAAATTAAATATGATGAGAATTATCCACAAGTAAACCTATTAAGTATCAACTATGGATGGCCTTTTGTATTTTTATTTTTTTTATAATTTCATATTTGCACAACCAAAAGCATAATTTTGGCTGACATCAGGAAACTTAAAGACTACGACACTAAATAAAACTACATGAGTTGGGCATGGAAAAATGTTTGAATTCAGATTAATTTGATGGAAAAGTTGGAAGTCAGACAAGGGCACGTACATTTAATGATTGCATTAGAAACGTTGGGTTCATAATCCTTGCCTCGTAATAATGATGGTATTGGAGAAATTCCACCGCCTATGATTTTTGGTTATAATAATAATAATATTAGTAGGAAATGTAAATATTATATAATTTTTTTTTAAGAATAACATCTATTATTAAAAAATTAATTTTTTTTATATAAACTTCTTGATTAATTATTTTCTTTCAAAAAGATTATGCAATATTTACTTTTCCATAATTATAAATATCATTTAAATTAAAAAAAGGAATGAAAGAAACGCTTCCTTCTAAATTTTATAGGGAGTTTGGAAAGTATGATAGTCCCTACAAAGCTTTTGTCCATCATAAGCTCTGAGACTTGCCCATTATTCTCAAATCTCGAGTGAAAATGTTTGACGTCAACTTTAGCAATTATTATGGTTGGGTGTGATTGGATTATTAGGGTTTGTTCATTGACTTGCACCATGGTTATAGAGCTGTAATGCAGCACATTATGGCTAGCAATGGGTGAGAGATCTTTGTAATGATTCTGAACAAGCAAGGTTGTGACAAAAAGTTTTGGGTGTGTAGCACGAATATTTGGAGCTCAAAAAGCTAAATGACAAAAAATTTCGATCTTGTATTTTATAGCCATCCATAGGAATGAAAAACATAAAAGAGCAATGTAATGTAGTTGTTGTTCAAATACCAATACTATTTCATGTAGTTGTTCGATCATATCACGTAATACGTTTAGTAACGGTTTGATTTTAAAGATGAGTCATCTAAACTCATACAGAAAGATACTCTTTTATCCAAATATTTATTTTAAAATCACTTTCTAATCTAAGATCATCTCAATTCTTAATCCAAACACACAAATTTCAAAAACTATCTCATCTCATCTCAACTCAACAATCTTCCTGATATTTACAAACTATCTTAACCCATCTCTATATTCAAACGAGTCCTTAGTATAACTATATAACTATAAAATATCAATCGATCTAAACCATTAATCAATTAGGAATACATACTACATCCAGGCTGTTTCTCAAAGGGAGTCATCTACTGCAATTTTAAATTGCCTTATTAATGAAGTTAAGCTTTTGTTTTCTGATTTTGAGTGGAAGATTAGGCATGTCAAACGTGAACCAAATGGGATGGCACATATTCTAACTAAAGAGGCTACATCTCTTAATACTGAACTTATAAATATTGTTTCTATCCATTCATGTATTTCTACTCTTGTATTGGCTGAACGCCAAAATTGTTATTGATTTGAATGACTATGTTTTTATATTCTCCAAAAAAAAGAAAAGAAAAAAGAATACATATGATCGCCTTTGTTTTTGGTTTATTTTGTTACTTATTTGCATTATCAAGACTGTAATTTTGGCTGATAAAAATAAATATAAGAGAAATAGATACATAAATTGAACTATAATATTTATTATTGCATGTGTGAATATTTATTATAAAGTTTGAGAGACTTTATTTAAGTTTTTATCCAATAAAATATATAAATTTTTGTTGGGCTTGGAAAATCCTTTATTTGGGCATGTGGCTGATGAATTGTCATTCACTTTTGTTGCTCTTTTAAATTGGGCTGAAATTCGAGAAAACTTAAAAAAAATGGGCTGAAACTTTAACAAACCCAACGGACTTCCGTTCGACGCGCGGCGCTCTTGCACGACAACACGTAAGCAGCGACATGACCGAGCAAAGAGTGTTGCGTAGGCCATGGCGAACCATGAGGCGTGCATCCTCCCCCAACACTCGAAGCTAGAGATAGTTTGTGAGATCCGAAACTTCGCACAATTCTTTAATATTATTCACTATCTGTGCTGAAAACCAAGCGCCCCAACAGTTCCGGCAACCAATTGATTGTAGAGATAGATCCAAACCAGCAGCTTGAAAGTCATTTCGTCCTAAAGGCACTTTTTCTTTCTGTACTTTATCTTCGTTTAGCCATCTTCTTCTGATAATTTTTTTAAAGAAAATTATATCCCAGTTGGCTTTGCAAATTCATCTTCTTTTTCTGTTTGGACTTGAAGCGTGATGGGGAGGAAGGATTATTTGGCCATGAAAACTGATCCGGCCACGGCGGATTTGATCGACTCTGATATCAAAGAACTCAAGATCGCCGCAAAGAGGCTCATCACTCATGCCACTAAGCTTGGTGGCCTCGGCTTTGGGACTTCTTTTCTCAAATGGGTCGCTTCCTTCGCTGCAATGTGAGTTTTTTTGTCGCCACCATGAATTCTATATCTGATTGTTCTTAACATTTGTGTTTGGTACATCTCTAGTTGTTTGGTATTTCATAACTTAATGTTTCTAATGTAACGTGTATGCAATAGTTTTATATGTTATGCCTAGAAAAGGGAGATTGATATTAAGGTCAGTATCTTTGTCGTTATAGGGAATAATCCTTGTTGAAAATGATACTTATTAATTTTAAATCTCCCTTTCTTTTCCAAATAAAATTTTGTAAATGGTGTTTACCTCTGTCGATCTCCTTATTGTCAAGGTCAAAATGTGTACGGATTTGAATACTATTTTTTGCACTTTTAGGGGCCGGTTTGTTGTCATCAATCATTTATTGTCTAATACAATTACCATGTGCGAGCTCGTACATGAAACCAACGTAGAAAAGGAATTTGACATTTTTATTTGAGATGTAGAGTAGAGTTAGGGTTCTAGTTCGGGACCCCTATTTTGGTACTATGTTGAATTACCATACCCCAAAAAAATTAAACTGATAAGAAAAGGTTAATTTTATCAATTAAATAAATTATATTGTCTAACAGATCCTGTACATTCTGTTGCTTTTAGATGGTTCATACTGAATCAGATGAATAAATTTTCCAGCCTATAGTTTGTGAACTGGTGTACAACAAGGCTCTGATTGTACTGCTACATATTCAGTTAATTAGTATCCATAGGTAGGATGGGATTGAGGGAGAGCTCAAGTTTGGAGTGCTATTTGCTTTCCTGAACATCCAACAATTTGAGTTGTCAGATTGTGATATTATCATTTCTCTTTCAACATTTTGACAAATCAGATTTACCCTGAAGCCATATGACACCTAGGCTTTTAAAGTGGAACTGTTAGTAGCATTCTCTTTCAATAATCGTGAGCCATGACTGGATACAAAATGTACTTTTTTGTTAAATTCATCTTATAATAAAACTTTTGTTTCAAATATAAAGGTATCCTAGTTTGCTATAGAAGCATATAAAAAATATAAAAGCTTTTTTTTTTCAAAATGTCGGGAAACCTCTCCCAGGCAAGATCCTTTGGACTCACCATTGCAGAATAAATCCCAGTCTCGTGCACCGCATTGAATAGTATTGATACATTATCACCTCTACATTTTCTTTTCTTTTTTATTTGATGGAAGTAAATGTTTTGGTATGATGTCTCTTTCACCTTGGGGAAGTATTGTATAATAATCTGGGGCCCATTTAAGAAGCAGGATATTTTCCTTTCAACTCAAATGTAGTTTTTTTAATATATTTTGTTCGTATTGACATATCTAATCAAAGAATGTTGTTTTGTGTTTTTTTTTTGAAAATGTTGGTCGCAGAGCAAAATCTTATTATTATTTTTTTCCTTCATATATGCTTCAGTTGCTTCCCGCACTTGTATATGTAAGCACTACAGTTCCAAAGAGTACCATGTTTTAACATTAATTTCATTTTTTGTTGCAGTTATTTGCTGATATTGGATCGAACCAACTGGAGAACAAACATGCTGACTTCACTTTTAGTCCCTTACATATTCTTTAGCCTTCCTTCGGTGTTGTTCAATTTTTTCAGGTCATAATTCCTAATGGTGGCACATTTTTTCTTTCTTTTATTTTTCCTTTGTTTTTTAGTATCTTCTGCTGCTTTATTTCTTGATAAATTTTCTACAAAACTATTCAGAGGAGAGGTAGGGAGATGGATTGCTTTCATCGCAGTTATACTAAGGCTTTTCTTCCCGCGACACTTCCCAGGTATATGCTTCAGTCACCAACCATACATCTTACATGTCACTTTTAAGCATATCTCGCTTTGCCATCCTCCTCACCATTGTCACCATTGTCTGAAACAACTCATTGATTCTTTTCATCTGAATTATGTTTCTTATAAATATCACAACTCATTGATTCCAGCACCTGTATGTGTGAGTGCAACATTTTTCTGCCAGGCTTCATGAGTTGTACAGACTCTAATACTTCCTTAGACACTACTTAAGAAAACACAGGAAGATAGTGTTCAGTTGCTTGTATTTGCTGTACGTGTGAATGACTCTAAACATGTCATTGTCATACTCACTGTTCTTGTTCACAGAGTTATTACTTGATATCTGCAGATTGGCTGGAGATGCCAGGATCTTTGATTCTTCTCCTGGTTGTGGCTCCCAGCTTCTTTGCACACACCTTGAAGGATAGCTGGGTTGGTGTCGTGATATGCCTTATCATTGGTTGTTACCTATTGCAAGAGCACATCCGAGCTTCTGGTGGATTCAGAAATTCCTTCACTCAAACCCATGGAATATCGAACACGGTTGGCATTATCGTTCTGTTAGTCTATCCTGTATGGGCACTTGTCGTCCACTTCCTCTAGGCACAAGATTATCTATCTCTCTAGTCTTGATTTATCTTCCTTGATCCGCAACATCTAGCCATAATTTTATTTTCAATGTTTCGTACATTGTTTTCTCAGTTTAAAGTTGGATTGATTTTCAATATTTTCCCTTACAATTTCCAACTTATTCAATTTTAATGCTTTTATGGCTTGTCAAGTTACATTAGATTTTTCATGTATTTGTTGTGGCGTTATTTTTTTTTTTTATCCTACAGACTATTATGCTCTCAGAAAATAGTTTTTTTATTTGCGGTGAAGTTTTTCTCGTAGCAGTTGTTGTCCCTTCTTTCTAACATCTTGAACATTTCATGGAACATCCTTCGAACCATATATTTTTACAAGAATTTCGCGACATTTTAAATTTTAAATACGCCATTTTGATACGGTGAAGTCTTTTAGTTTATTTATTTTTTAAATTCTACACTTTAAAATGTTAATAATTAATGTTAATTTATCTGGGGATTATAAATAGAAGAGAATGTTACATACAGTCGTGGAGTGTACAAGCGAGTCAGCGACATGTAATCACTTTAAAAAAATAAGATCTATTATTAAAAAATTAATTTTTTTTAATAGGTTCTATATTTATTCACTTTTTTTTAAATGATTGTACGGTATTTACACACTCACGGCTCTATATATATATATATATGTTAAACCTAAGGTTTCAAAATTTGTGTAATTATATATCTACACATAGATTTTGATGATAACAAATTAATTCAAAGAATAAAGAAGTCTTAAGTTCAAGTTGTCTACACAATGGAGTCAAGCATATCAAGAAAACAAGTATGAGCAAAAATGGAACAAATTTATATTAAAGTTATAGAGTAATGTTGTAAATCTCTTAAAAATTCGAAATTAGGATTAAGGCTCAAAATTAATATTTTATCATAAAACATTAAAATACATTTTCCACATGTGCATGAATATATTGAAAATTAAATTTGAAAATTTTGAAAGATGATTGATTGTTATCTTTCACATGTGCATACCTTGATTAAAGGGTTGAACTTTGAAAATATTAAAAATGATTGATTGTCATCTTTCACATATGCATGTTTTATTTGAATATTTTCAAAAGTGATTGATATTTTTTTTTTACTTATGCAAAATGTAGATGATTTTGTTTGAAATATTGAAAAGTAAAATATGCTCCTTTTGTCATATGCAAAAAGTAAAAGATTAGGTTTGAATTTTTTGAAAAGTAAAGTGTGCTCCTTTTGTCATATGCCAAAAGTAAAAGATTAGGTTTGAAATTTTTGAAAAGTAAAGTGTGCTCCTTTTGTCATATGCCAAAAGTAAAAGATTAGGTTTGAAATTTTTGAAAAAATAAATGATGTTGTTTTTTACAATTCAAAAAGAAGAACCTTTTATTTGAATTTTTTGAAAAAGTAAATGATGTTGTCTTTGACATGTGAATTTTTTTAAATTTGAATATGAAGTCTCATATGCCTATAAATAGATCATTTGAGAGTTTTACATTCACAACACCAAGAGCATATAACATTCATTCAAAACTTCCATTCTCTCTTCTCTAAGCATTGAGCCTTAATCCTTATTCATTTTGAGAGATATAGTTTATGCTGTATTGTTCTTACTTCACTCATTGATAAGTGTTTTCTGATATTTTACCCATTATCAGTTCTTGTATCAGTAAAAGGGTGTGTATAACCTTTATGCGTGTAGAAAGTATTCTACACAGGGAATAGTTGAATCACCATGTGTAAGGTGTAGGGATGTAACCGGTCCGATTTTGAATAAAATTTAGGACCGAACCGGTATATATCGGTTTTGCATTTTTCAAAATGATTATGCACCGGTTACCCTCCTAAACCGATACTCCGATTTTACCGGTTTCCGGTCTGGTTTGGTCCGGTTTTACCGGTTTTAATGTACTATATTATATATTATATAATATATATAATATAGTATATAATACTATAATGATAATATATTATAGTAAATTATAATATATATTATAATTGTATTATAAACTATAATGATATATTATAATATATAACATAATGATATATTATATTATATTATAATATATAGTGATATAGTATAAGTATAACTATTAATATGCACTATATAATATTAGTTATATATTAGTATAACTATTAATATAATAAATAAAATGATATAAGATTTAAAAATTTAATATTCTATTAATTATTAATTTATCATATAGTACAAAACTATTTTATCTATAGTTATATATTATATATAAATATTATATACAATATAACAAATTAAAATATATATATAAATCGGTCTGGTCCGGTTTTAGAAAAAGAAAAATTGGAACTGGACCGATTTTGATCGGTTTTAAGAAAACTAAAACCGATACCGGACCGAACCAACCTCGGAACCGGACCGATGCCACCGGTTTGGTCCGGTCCGGTCCGGTTTACTGGTTTATCGGTTTTATTTTACACCCCTAGTAAGGTGATTGCAAGTGTAGAGAGTGTTCTACACGGATCCTTTGTAGCAGTGTTGTTCAAATGTGTAATAGGTTTCTATCTCCACCTAAAGAGGTTGAATAGTAGATTTGGAGATCCTCAAGGGGTAGCTGGAGGCGAGAACGTAGGCAGCGGGGCCGAACCTCGTTAACATACTGAATTTACTTCTCTTACCCTTACTCTTTATATTTATTACTGTTTCGTATTTTGTTTATATTTTATATTGTATATTTGATTTATAATTGTTATTTTTTTTTTAAATATAACTTAATTTACCCTCCTCTTATATTAGTCATCTGGACAATAATATATATATATATATATTATCTAAATAGAAATGGATTTTCATTCTTATTTTTCTTTCTACAATCAATACGTTGAATCATTTGGGGCCTCTACTTTATATTAGGCCGTTTACGGTCTTCTGCCAGTTTAAAACTCAAAACTTAGGTCAGTTTGGTTATTCAATTCTTTTCAATTTATTTTATTTTATCTCATTTAATTATTATAATATTTTTAAATTTCAATACAAAATATAATAAAAAATTTAAAATTTTCAAATATCAAAATAATAATAATATTAAAAAATAATATTTTAATAATATTTTATTCAAATTTTAACTTTTATCTCTACTCAACTTAATATTCAAACACAATCAAGTTTCCTTGTCAGCTCAAAACTTCTAGTTATAGACAGTGAAATGGTTTTTGTCGTATTTAAACCAGGATGTTATCCAGTTATTTGATAGGATTAAATAATCCAATTTATTAAATACATGGAAAATAATTTACTTGTTATAAACTATCTTGAATTGTATGACCACATTTAGTTAGCCGTCAAATGTATAGTGCTAGTCGTCAAAAGCATAGTCTCTTTTGTAACCCTATATATATGAGTATATTGATGTTATATAAAAAAGAGATCAATAAGAGAATCTCCTCTCTCGTTCTCTCTCAATCTCTTGAAACTCTCTCATTTTTCATTGAGTTCATAACACGTTATCAGCACGATGCAATTTTTTCCACCACCTAGCAGGCCAACTCCATCTACTCTATTTTCCTCGGTTGCCGTGGGTATCTCTGGGTTCTCCGGCATCGACATCGATCTCTTCAAACCCAAACAACAAGAGCACTCGGTCTGATCTTGAGATGGCACCAAAAATCTACAGTAAATTTTCCAAGTGTGGAGGGAACAAACTCTTCGAGAAATTCTCCTCCGATCTTGTTAGCGGAGGCGTGAAATTCTCCGAGAAGATTCTATTCGTATATGGTGCAAGGATCTGAGAAATAATTATCAAATTACTTCCAATACAGATGAGATAACAGTTTCCGCACAAGGATAAGTCTCAGAACGATTGGAACTGTCCGCGAATGGGATCTCTGGTCCCGATTCGGCGTTCCTAACCGAGCTGTAGGAGATTTTGGCGGCCAAAACCAAAGCAAGTTAAGCTTGCCGGTGGAAATTGGTAACCGAGAGAAATAGAATGAGCAGTGAACCGAGCCAGGGGGAGAGTGACCGCAGAAGAAACACCGAGCGCACCACCTAATTCGAAGACGTTTTCTTTTCAGGCGCTGAAGGATATCATTTCTAGCTATCCATCATAGCTTACAACCGAAGGACACCTATCAAAAATGGAATAAAGAAATCTTTCCGATTCTTCATCTGGGTTCGTAGTTGAGAGCCATGTAACTTGATTTCCCGCGTTTTGGATTTTCACGAGGACGCACGAGCGAAGGTGTTGCAAACCAGGATTCGATGCTTAAATCCGTGGGAATCGGTAGGATCCTGAGGGAGGAGGAACTTTGTGCTGTGCAAGAAGCAGAGGCAGCCATAGATGACAGAAGGTAGGTCAGAGATGATAGCTAAAAAGCGAACTAGCAATTGGAAAGCATGGCTTAACAAGCCCTTAGGCAAGAACATATTATCTCATTAAACCTCTACGTTTTGTCATAATCGGAGGATCTACTCTCTTACGAGAGGCTCTAGTTTCAAGAGCGTTTTATGTGCGATCATGCACCAGAATGTGGGTGTCAATTAACAACCCAAAAGGCACATATTAATCATGTCTTATTGTTGCCGGCCGTGATTAATGGTGTTGTCTATATGACTGTCATGCACCTACTGGAACAGCTTCTGGTACCAGGGCGTCTATGCCAAGATCGGAGGCCAGCTTTTTCCAACTGCAAGCTGGCACGCAAAAGTGAAAATGACCACCTGTCATTATTGTCCAGACCCACCTTGGACTATTGAAACTTGGCGTGCCAGGTAAAGTCAAAAAATGGCTTGAGGTACGTACGTTTCTTTCATCTCAGGCACTATGAAATTTGTTGAAATATTGCTGTGTATTATTGTCTTTATTCCTTGTGTTCTAAAACTTTGGGAAGTTCAACACGTTACGCACGCTTTTAACACATGTGGGGGCATAAATTTGTTAGGCATCAATATTAAAATCAAGATGAGGATAACATAAATATTAAAGAAAGATAAAAGTAGAGACAAAACTAAAGACTTTTGAAAGGATGACATGAGAGATAACGTCATCTTCTCCTATTTGTCAGCCTAGGTGTCAGATTTCTTCACAATTTATCATATGGTGGTACTATCAACTATGTTAGCCTCTGAATATGCTTGTCCATATAGGAATGATACACCTTAGTGGCAAAACACAAGCTTCAAAGCTGTGATCAGATTCATTAGTCAAATATAGTATGATAAAATTTTATATTTATTAACATAGTTTACATATTAATTATATTTGGTGAATTAAAATTTAGATCATTTATATTTCAATTATATCTGTAATAAATTTTATTCTCATAGTTTATATACAAGTTCTATTTACTTTTATACTTGTTATAAATTATTGATGATATGATTTATCTGAGAATGAAAATAGAGCATCTCTGAAGGATCGCCCTAAATCAATAATAGCTTTTGAGTATCTCATAGTTTAAATGATTGATACTTGTACCAAAAGCTCATTATGATTTATGCAACTGAAGTTGCATAATTGAAATTGTGGAAAGAATATATATTTAAATGAACGTCTTGAATGTGCTCTTGAAGTAGCAATATCGAGTATGCTCCTGAAATAGCAATATGAAATGCAAACGTTCACAATATATTCTAAATTTATATCTGGTCTTTTAGTGACTAAGCAAAATAATGAGCTTTTGATAAGAATCATTAGTCACGTCTTACTAGATCTACATCATTTCCTGAAGTGAATGATAATGAATTTATATCATTCTATTCCCTGAAATGAAAAGAATGATGCGTTTTATTCAAAAAAACTACGAGATTAGACGTGATATGATTTCGGGCCAGAAGCTCGTATTGAAAAAGTTATAAGTTTTCTCTTTGAGATGATATTATACAAATTATTGAATCAAATATTATGATGCATCAAAATGTGATATGATTCAAAATATTTGTATCTTTTAATGGTTATCTTGATCATCCAAAATCAATTACGATAAGTCGAATGATTTTCATATAGACGTCCATAAAAGAACCAGAAAATTCTTTTACTATGAAGTCTTACCACCAGAAGTGGAAAGAAAAATTTGCTTGAAGCAAATAAGATGAAATTATTGGACTTTATCTTGATTATCATATGTGAACCAGAAGTTCAGATGATAATTAAATTTTGGATGCAATAAGATAAAAATGTCTCATATTCTATCTGTTAAAATCCCAGCGAGGATTGAAGTCCCTGTAGGACAATTAAGAAATTCAGCAGTCTAAAGACATATCTAAAGACATATGGGACTTATTAATACAAAAGATAGAGCATTTCAAAAGAGAAAGACACAAATAATTGATGCTCCTGAAGAGGTCATACCCACAGACAAGCAATAAAGTCCATCCAAATTTTCTGTATAAAATTCTCCTATATAAATCTCCTGAAGAGTGCCTCCTGAAGAGGTTTTTCATGAAAATGTCTTCCCTTGAAGAGGGACAGGTACTTGAAAATAACGAGATCTTTTTACATTTCATGAATAATGGAGAAATTATAGATAGAAATAAAATCTTTGTCGACAACGTATTTCCATATGAGATGTCAATTGACATTACCAGAAGTAATGATGAAAATGAATCAAGAATCGTCGAAAAATACGACGTAAAATATTGGCCAAATTTGAAAGAAACAATTCCTGCAGAATTGATTCACTAGTAAAATATGATGCATCGGGACTTATAGTCCAAACACCTAAAGAGGTGATACTTGTTGAATGTCAGTGGGTATTTATGGAAATGAAATAAAAATGTGATATATAAATCACGAGTCAGTTTCTCAATTTCTGCAGAATTGATATCACTAAGTAAAATGTGATAAATATGGACTTGAAGTCCAAACACCTAAAGATGTGATTTTTGTTAAATATCAGTGGATATTTATATACATGATATAAAAAGCCTGAATCTTTTAATATGAAAATGTGATATAGAAATCACAAGTTAGTTTCTCAAAAAAATAATATTGATATGATTTTAAAGTGGTTGAAATCATATTGAGATTTTTATTAGCTTGAAAGTTACCTAGAGTTTGGATATGCATAATTAACTGCATATTTATATGGATCATTAGATCATGATATATATATATGAAAATCCCTGAAGGATAGAAAATGTCTGAAACTTCTAATATGAATATATCTAAAAATATGTATTCTATCATGTTTCAAAGATCCTTATATAATCTAAAGCAATCCAAACGCAAATGGAAACAAGCTATTATTGCAGTTTATATATATGATTTAAATGTCATTGAGGCTCTAGAAGAGCTCATGAAAACTACACATATTTGAAATATAAATCTGAAACCCTTGCGGCTTCAAGGGGAAAATGGATGATGTTATTAGTCATGAAATACCATCTTTTAATACAATTAGTATTTCAGATTCATATTATGGGTTTGATAAGAAGTATGCATTATTAAAGAAGAAATAAAAGGGAACACACAGAACATCTACCAAAAGATAGAAACACAAATATGAATATTTGTGAAATATTATTTTATTATCGTGAAGCAAGAATTACAGAAATTTGAGGCACTTTGCCTCATTCTTCAAACGCTCTTATTCTTCAAGAATCTGCATGGCATCCCTATCTAAAGGGGTGGCCAATCGAAAAAAAGATTTAAGTAAGGATTTTAAATTTCTATTCTCTTGCTTTATTGATTCTATCTTCATGTTGGACTCTAGAAGAAGTCGCTGAAGTATAGCAATATTCTCGTGGAGATTGTCAACTCCACAAGTTCTGGATTGCAGTCGCTGAGAAAATGCGACAATGGATGATGAGTATCGGGTACCGAGACTCACAAGCTCATATATAGTTTCATTATCTGACCTATGAGTCAGATCATTATATTGCATGATAGCTCCTGTGGTAGAAGCAGGAACAGCTGATGAACGAAGTGCAGAGTACCTCATATATTGGTCATGAGAAGATCGCTGAGCCATTATAGGATAAGAATGCAGAAAAAGATTGCAAAGTAAAAATATAGTATGATTACAGAAAAGTGAAGAAGATGAGATGCGAATGAAGATGAACTGAATATCTCTTTTATAGAGAAAATTATGATACAACATCTCTCGTGAAGTAAGAGAAAAGAGACGAAATATAGCTTCATAGCTCTGCGGCGCCTGACAGCTGCTGCGCCTGACAGAGGTGTTGAAAATCTGCAGTGCTTGTCTGATCTTAAAAGGCTGGCCACCGTTTTTATTAAAAAATGAGGTTAGCGGTTTAATGTTGATGAATTCTCCACTAACTGTATTATTTACAAGAACTCCAGAAGAGTACAACTCCAGAAGAGTACTGATGAGCAGAAAGATCCAGTTGTGATTATTTTATCAACATGGATCAAGTCCACAGTTAGTTAGATGTACAGATGCGAGTTATCTTTCAGATACACACAAGAAGATCATTGCAATTCACGAGAAGAAAGTTGAAATTGATATCAAGAATGTACGGTCAAGTAAAAATCTGGCAGATTTATTCACTAAAGCATTACCGACTGCAACATTTAAGAAGATTATGCAGAACATTGGAATGCGGAGGTTTGAAGACCTGTTATCATGCACTTTTTAGGAGAAGTAATGTCTTGAAAACTTGTGCTGATTGTACTCTTTTTCCTTCGCTAAGGTTTTATCCCACTGAGTTTTCCTTTGCAAGGTTTTAATGAAGCAATCCTAAAACACTCGACGATACACATGAATACTGTACTTTTTTTCCTTCGCCATTGGTTTTTTCTCGCAGGATTTTTCTTTGGTAAGGTTTTAACGAGGCATATTCTTTAAATATGGTCATTCAAATGGGAAGTGTTATAAACTATCTTGAATTGTATGACCACATTTAGTTAGCCGTTAAATGCATAGTGCATAGTACATAGTGCTAGCATAGTGAACTAGCCGTCAAATGTATAGTGCTAGTCATCAAAAGCATAGTCTCTTTTGTAACCCTAAATATATGAGTATATTGATGTTATATAAAAAATAGATCAATAAGAGAATCTCCTCTCTCGTTCTCTCTCAATCTCTTGAAACTCTGTCATTTTTCATTGAGTTCATAACATTACTTCCAATTTCCAAACTTTTTTATAACTATATTAAATAAATAATTTTTTTTCTAAAATTAAAATTCATTTTTAATAGAAATGGCATTCTTGCATTGTAAAAGATCAATTATATTCTTCACGTTCGTGTATGAAACACATATAATAAAGTATTTATAAGACATAATTTAATTTAAAAAATAATTTTAAAATTTAAATAGTATAGATAATATATAAAAATGACATGAATGATGTATTCTATACTCCAGACTTAAAATAGAATAAGTATGTATCAAGAGATTCACATTATCTATAATTTTTGGAAATAAATCATTCAATTTTCAATTCATAGAACCTTTTGTTCGTCGTAGCCAGGCGAGGCTGAGCATATCTTTATCCCGAACGAGAAATGTCCAGGTGGCAAACTAAAAACACAAGGGCATTAGCTTCAACCAACCAATAAGAGAGAGCCTTATCCTATCCCATTATCTTTCTCGCAGCAAGGCCACGAAATAATTCCTGTTGTCCCATTCTCCACTCTCCCACCACCACCCAAAAACCTTCTCTTTTGGTTTTGTTTCTCAGAATATAGATAAAAACTACTTTCTGAGGGTGAGTGAGAACTAAAGAGATCAGCTTTGAACACAACAATGGCAGCCTCCCTGCAAGCAGCGGCTACACTAATGCAACCCGCCAAGGTGGGTGTGTCTTCTAGGAGCAGTCTACAGCTGAGGTCTTCACAGAGTGTTTCCAAGTCCTTTGGCGTGGAACCAGTTGCAGCCAGGCTCACCTGCTCTCTCCAAGCTGATTTCAAGGACTTGGCTCTCAAATGTGTCGACGCTACCAAGATTGCTGGCTTTGCTCTAGCTACTTCTGCTCTCGTTGTCTCGGTATGCCTGTTTTCTTTTTGTTTTCTTTTTGTTATACTGATCTTCATATAAATAAGGCTAATTCGAATTATGTAGAAGTTTTACAAGTTCGAATCTTTACTTGTCTTACACCTCATATCAAATTGCTAGAACTTTTATTTAAAGAGTTTTCTAATGAATCGGTCAATTAACTGTAGTAGTAGAGAGTTAATTAATTGTCCATGGTGGAGAGTTAGTTTAACTCCTTAGAACTTCCCTATCCATGTAGACACAACATAGACGCAAAATATTCTTCGAAGAATATTTGCCGATAGATATTGCGTGGAGGTTTGCATGTCATAAAGGACTAGGAAATTAAGGATCACATTGCATGTTGAAGATCTGCTGATTGTCATTTACTGTCAATTTTTAATTGGTATTATTTCAGATCGTCTTTTGTTTTTCCTCCCTGAAAGAGGAGATGATTAAAATTGAGTTGAAACCAATGACAAATCATATGTTCCTCTGTTTTGAAAGGTAAAAAAATCAAAATAAAACAAGGTATCAACTCGTGCTGTTAATTTACAATTCAAAGGAAAAGGCATGAAATAAATGTTAATACTTCAGGGAGCAAGTGCTGAAGGAGTTCCAAAGAGACTAACCTACGACGAAATTCAAAGCAAGACATACATGGAGGTAAAGGGAACTGGGACAGCCAACCAGTGCCCAACCATTGATGGCGGAATCGATAAATTCGCATTCAAGCCTGGAAACTACAATGCCAAGAAGTTTTGCCTGGAACCAACTTCATTCACTGTCAAAGCCGAGGGCGTGAACAAGAATTCCCCACCTGAGTTCCAAAACACCAAGCTCATGACCCGCTTAACCTACACCCTGGACGAAATCGAGGGACCTTTCGAGGTGTCCCCCGACGGCACCATCAAGTTTGTGGAAAAAGATGGCATTGACTACGCAGCCGTGACTGTTCAGCTGCCTGGAGGCGAGAGGGTGCCATTCCTTTTCACCATCAAACAGTTGGTGGCATCAGGGAAACCAGAGAGCTTTAGCGGAGAGTTTTTGGTGCCATCTTACCGAGGCTCCTCGTTCTTGGACCCAAAGGGCAGGGGTGGCTCAACTGGCTATGACAATGCAGTTGCATTGCCTGCTGGAGGTAGGGGAGACGAGGAGGAACTTGTGAAGGAGAACGTCAAGAATACCTCTTCATCAACAGGCAAAATCACCCTGAGTGTCACCAAGAGCAAGCCTGAGACTGGGGAAGTGATTGGAGTGTTCGAGAGCGTCCAGCCTTCAGACACTGATTTGGGAGCAAAGACTCCAAAGGATGTGAAGATCCAGGGAATATGGTATGCTCAGCTTGATTGATCATAGGCCTTTTTTTTCCTTTTTTTTTTTTTTTGCTCTTTTTTCTTTTAAAAAACACGATCGTTTTCACTGTCGATTCAGATTTTGTTGTTGTAAGTTGAAGGTATTGCTAAACTAAATTCCCTGTTTGACAAAAATGGAGAAGCAGCACTGAGATTTCGATCCACTTCGTATATTATGATGGCTTGTGATAATAATAATATTTTCCATTCGAAATTAGTCGTAGGCCCCTGATCTTAAGGCTGCTACGATCCTAACGTATATCAGGTAGTAAAAAACTGGCAAATATGATCTAAGTTAATGAATGAAATCTTTTTCTTCGATCTGGTCCAACTGCTGGGAAAAAAACGTTCCCATGAGTTTTTACTCGAATTTGAAACAAGACCACTTCATGTGTCTATTAGTTTTGCTTGACATCGGTCGAACCTTATGTTATCAAGTATTAAAAACTTAATTTGATCCAAGTTAATTACTTAATTAATGATTTTTTTTTTTAATTTATTTCTTCTAGTTCGTGTCCCAGAACAAAAGGAATACACATTACACCACGATAAATCAAAAGAGAAATTTCAAGTCAAAGACATATGATCTGATTGGCATTGTCCCCGATCTCCAAAATGAAAATTTGGAGTTCGAAACCCCATTTTCAAATATATATATATATATAAATGAGAGATTTCAAGAAATGACAGAATATATATCACTCTATCAAGAAATGATGAATATATATCACTCATTCAATAATCGAGCTAAAGGACTTAACATTTTCTTGCGAAAACGTATGTAACTTAATATGCATTATGCAACACGCATCACCAGATTCACTAGTAAAGTGTGTCGATGGACATATAAAAATGATAATTTAAAAAGAGAAAAGAATTACCCAGAAAGGCCAAAGAAAAATATTACTTTCCGAAAGGATCATCATGACGGAGTTAAGGCGACGGTACTGTTAGGTCTACAGTTAAATGCATTCCAAACGAACCCTTTTAATTCGATGTTGGCGTCTCAAGGCGACTGTCATGAAAACCCTTTGAAATGCTGTCAAATGAAGCAGTATGCATTGAGCGGCAAAGTAGCTTTTTTTTATATGTATTTAGTGTGTCAACAAACGGAAATATTTTAATGCATTGATCCCTTGCTAATTAATTTATATATATATATATATCTATTTAATTTGGTGAAATATTTTCATCATTAATTGTTATTATCTATTTATTTACTCTGTAACGTATCATTCAAGGCGTGTGCCAAATAAATTGAAAGGATAATAGCATGCCAGAATCTGATTCTTTCAAACCTCAAGGAAATAAAAACAAATGAATTAGATAAAGAATTTAGTGTCTTGCACGTTTGAGATTAATTATGCCATTAATGAAAATAAACTAATTTTTAATAGTGAATTTCGAAATAATTTTGCCGATCTTTTGCAGGGACATGGCCCAAGGTGGTGACAACAATGGTACTGGAGGTGGCAACAAAATACCTCATGAGGAGGTACAACCACACCCAGTGAAGGAACAGCTACCCGGCATTCAGTATTGCGTTAACAGTCCTCCCCCATGGCCGGAAGCTGTTGTGTTGGGTTTCCAGCATTATCTTTTGACTCTGGGCATTACCACTTCAATTCCCAGCATGATCGTTCCTCAAATGGGCGGTGGTGATACCGAGAAGGCAAGGGTGATTCAAACCTTGCTTTTCGTTTCAGGATTGAGCACACTCTTCCAGTCTCTGTTTGGAACCCGGCTCCCATCTGTGGTTGTGGGTTCTTACTCATATATTATACCCATTACTTCAATTGTACTAGCCCGGAGATATAATGTATACACAGATCCGCATGAGAGGTTCATAGAGACTATGAGAGGAATACAAGGTGCTCTGATTATTGCTGCATGTTTCCAGATGGTTATGGGATTTTTAGGCATTTGGAGGAATGCAGTAAGGTTCCTTAGCCCCCTTTCTGTTGTTCCATACGTAACTTTTACGGGGTTTGGGCTTTATCATCTCGGTTTCCCTTTGCTGGCAACATGTGTTGAAGTTGGGCTTCCGGGGTTGATTGTTATGGTTTTCATCTCACAGTATCTTCCCCAGTTGCTGAAACTAGAGAGGCCAATATGGGATCGATTCGCAGTGCTCTTCTCAGTTGGAATTGCCTGGTTATATGCACAATTTCTTACTTCAAGTGGTGTGTATAGGAACAAACCTGCAAAGACTCAGATTAGTTGCCGCACAGATCGTGCTGGACTCTTGACTGCAGCTCCTTGGCTATATATTCCTTATCCGTTTCAATGGGGAAGCCCCACATTTCATGCCAGAGAAGCTTTTGCAATGATGGCTGCTTCTTTTGTTTCACTTTTTGAGTCCACTGGTACATTTTTTGCAACAGCAAGATATGCCAGCGCCACACCTGTGCCACCTTCTGTTACTAGCCGCGGTGTTGGCTGGCTGGGAATAGGAGTTTTGCTCAATGGCGTGTTTGGCTCTGTAACTGGCGCTTCGGCATCAGTGGAAAATGCTGGTCTATTGGCATCAACGAGAGTTGGAAGTCGAAGAGTCATTCAAATATCAGCAGTGTTTATGATTTTCTTCTCTGTATTTGGAAAACTTGGAGCATTTTTTGCTTCTATACCCATACCAATCATGTCAGCTTTGTACTGCGTGTTCTTCGGCTACGTTTCTTCTGCAGGTCTTGGTTTTCTCCAATTCTGTAACCTGAACAGTTTCAGAACAAAATTTATTCTGGGCTTTTCTTTCTTCATAGGCATTTCAGTACCACAATACTTCAGCGAGTATTATCGTATAGATCCAAGTTCTGGACACATTCGCACTCACTCTGGATGGTTTGATGATATAGTGACTGTCATCTTCGTGTCTCACACAACGGTGGCTGCACTGGTTGCTTTGATTTTGGATTGCTCACTCTCTCGCGAAACTGATGCCACCAGAACAGACACTGGCTTGCATTGGTGGGAGAAGTTCAGCTTATATGCTTCGGACGTTAGAAATGATGAATTCTATGGACTCCCATGCCTGCTGAATAAGCTTTTCCCAGCTGTTTAAACCTACAGATCGAAGAATATTATCTGCAACTACTACTGCGAAGAGTTATTGTTTTCCATTCACATTGCAATAGGGAAACGAAAATGCAATGCTTTACCATTGTGTGGTCAATATAACATGTTAAGGATTTGATGTGTTTTGCAGCTTTTGCTACTACTTTTAATTTCATAGTAGACATGGACTTCTTTGCATTAAAAAAGAAAACAATAAAAAATAAAAAAAATAAAAGAAAAGAAAAGAATGCAAGCAAATATAGCATATAGCTTATCTAAAATCATTTTTACATATTTTTTTATATATTTTATTAATATGATTGGTTAAAATAATTATTTTATATTAAAAAATATACAGCTAATTAATTTAATAAAATATATAATTTAAAATTATGTAAAAGTCAATACATATAAAATTTTTGATAAAAATTAATTACAGACTAAAAAAATAAATAATTTTCTATTTTACACTTTCGGACACCTTTTCTTACAAAGACACTGTCGGAATGAACATTAATTTATACGGTGCTTCGACACCCACCAACCAATATCATAAAAAAATTCACGGAACGTGTAAATTGTCTTTTTTGAATTTTTACCTTTTAAATAATTTCTTAAACTCTTTAATCATTTAAAAAATTATAAATTTATTAAAAAATAGTCCTTAACCATTAAACTAAAAAAAAGACAATCATAGATTCTGTCGGTGATATTCATCCATGGGAATATCATTTCCCTAATTTATGTCCAATAAATAAATAATCCAATAAATATAAATATATATTAATAATCAAAATTAAGTAAATATAAATAAATGGGTAATGCTTATCGCACAGACAAAAAAAGCTACGGGTGATGGCTATCGATTTTTTTTTTTTTTTAACTTAATGATTAAGAAAATGTATTTAAATGATGTTGTAAACTTTTTTAAAAGAATATTTAAAGATATTAAAAAAATAATAAAAAAAGCACAAAAAAAAAACTTTGGAAAATTCTAGTTACAAGTACAATTACACACTAATATGTGTATCAATCTAATGTGATTAATCAAAAAGTAGATTTTATTGAAAATAGTATTAATTTAAATTTTGAATATAAAAAAATCAATATTGGTATGTAGATTAGTACGCGACTTTATTTATACATAGCAAAACTAAAAAAATTTAACCTATTCGTTGACCACCTTCAGTCATGGTTTTTAAAATCGTACCGTATTGGCCGGTACGGCCGTTATATGTCGTACCGCCACCGGACCGGTACAAAAATTTACCTGTTTCGTACCGATTCAAATATTTTAGTCTGTATCGGCCTATGTACCTGTCGGTATTTCGGCCTTAATTTGTTTTTTTTATTTTTTCAAACTATAAATTCATTTTTTGACTCTCAATTTAGACCAAGCTATTTATAATTTATATATATATATATATTTACGTATAATTTATTTATATATAGATTATTATTTTAGAATATAATTAATATATATATTTATATATATAATTTATTCACATATCGACTATCCCGAAATGGTACGCAAAATGGTACCGATATCGAAATATTTTATTCCAATATCTTGACTGATACGGCATCCGGTACGGTATTCAAAACATTGCCTTTAGTAACTTTTTACAAGTGATTGTAGTAAGATCTTTAAATAAATTATGGAAAACACTACTCCACCTGTAAAATCTACGGATTAGATTTTTTTTCTTAACGGTTAATAAAGTATTTTTTAATAAATTTGTAATTTTTTATATTTTTTTAAAAATGTTTAAAGTATTTAAAAAATGTTTTTTTTATTAAAGAGAGAGAGAGAGAGAGAGAGAGAGAGAGAGAGAGAGAGAGAGAGAGTTTTGCTGGTCAGGATTCGACTTTGTGGGCGTAGCATCACCCAAATTATAGTTATATAGCGTGATGTCGCGAGTAGCCAGTGAAATCAAACCCACCGAGGAAGAAGAAGATGCCAAGCGGCGTAGCCATTAAGTTCTCAATCGCATTCCTCTCTTTTCTTTTCGGAAAATTCTATATACCGTAACTATTATCTTATTTATATTTCAGTAAAATGTGTTATATTTATTACTATTAAATAATTATTTATTATATACTTTTTTATCATCAAATATAATCAATGCGCCATAATATGTATGGTGAAATGGAAGTGAGAAGATGATGGGTTTCTCCCCTCTTCACCTCACCGATTACCATAGAATATCTGTATTTCCATTTTCATCTGCTCCCTTTTTTTTTCTTTTTTAAACTTTTTCCTTTTCATTCACAACTACTACATTCCCTGGCGTACCAGGATTCGTCCAAGGAATGGCTACGGACGCCAAGAATTGGGATTGACTATGACGAGGGCTTGCATGCGAGTAACCATAGCATGGATGAACTGCCAGGGGCGTTGGGAACCAGCGCCAGCTTAGCTCTGCGGTTGGGTCAGGCTGTCTTCTCCTCTGCCTCCCTTATCTTCATGTGCTTGGACGTTGATTTTTACAGCTATACTTCCTTCTGGTAAGCTCAATTTCCTTTGCCTAGAACTTTAGAATTGTGTTTTGATCAAGCAATTTTGTGGCTTTTGGCTTATTCTTCAATACCCATCTCTTTTTGCTCAAATTATTATTCAATTTATTGGGTGTTACCGTGTGGGGTGGTATGAACGTGGGGAAAGGAAAACTGCGATTATCATAAAGTCAATGAAGTATTTTTATTAGAGAGTTTGGTTGCTGAAAAGTATAGGAATTCAATATGAATTTTGGATTCTCTTGGTTGGAGGAATGGGAGATGTTCTTTGGTTGCGAATGCAATTGGTGGAAAATACATGAACATAAAAGAATCCTAGGAATTTATAGGAAGTATATGGTATTGGCGTATAGGTTACTTCTTTTGGTTGAATATCTAATGGATGAAAGCCCATTTCGAGTGAGTTTAAGTGACTGGAGTATATAAGTCAAGAGAAAGAGCAGTGAGTTAAAAAAATTTCCAGGGTCTGCCTGTAGTAGTACGTGCTCATGTTGTTTGCTTGATTGTGTCCTCAATGTGCATGTTCAATTTCAATTTTGGCATCTCCTAATGTCAATGAAAATCAACGGTTGTGACTAAGGTCCACAGTTTTTAGTTAAGTTGAATTAATTGAAATTATAAGTTGAAGAGGGGAATGGTGGTAGGAATCCTGAGGACCCATTGACCGAGCTCCAATGAGTGAAGGGATGGAAAAAACTGTAAACTTCAACTCCATACACTTCAAAAATCATTTAGCCCCCTAAAAGAATCACTTTAGTTTGATTCGTTTTCATTCTGGTGTGTATTTAAGCTCTTCTTAATGCTCATTTCCCTGGTCAAAGAAGATTAAATGATGTCGTTGATAACAAGAAACCATTGATGTTTGGTCAGAGTAGTTTCTAGAGTATATACTAAAACAGACTCTTAGTCTGTAGGACTTAAGGTTGAGAGCATTTCCTTCATAATAATATTGGGTTTTCCATTCAAAAGTGTTGGCATGGAGAGAGATTTCAAGGGGTCATTATTTTTGGGTATGTATTGGAGCATCATGGAAACTTGGCTTCAATATGAAAAATGCTAAAAGGGGTGCATTTAATCAAATTGTTAGTAGTACACTGCTTTTCTGGTAATTGATGTAGGGATGCAACATTTTATATGTAAGCAGGCATGTAATTTTGAGTTTTAAATCTTTTGGGCATGTAAGATCTGTTCGATTAAGAAGTGTCTTCTTTATCAATTTAACCCCAGACAAAGCAAAATAAAAATACTGCTAGAATGATAAGGATATCTTTTATGAGATAAAATTTCATATTAAAATAACCCATTCCTATAATAAAGCAAATGAAGTGTTCTCTCTTGCTGACCAAAAAAGAAATTCTTTTGTTCTCTCTCGGTGGTTGGTATTCTTGCAGCTTCATATTAGTTAACAAGTCTCACAATTACCTTCACTCCTATACCTTTCCTTTTTCTTTTTGTATGTGTACTTGTCTTTTTTTTTTTTTTTGCCGGGGGGGTGGGGTGTGTGGAACAACCCTGTGAAGCCTAAGTTGTTTGGTCATCATTGTGGAGTTGTTTCTGGATGCAACTATGTTGAAAAGTGCACTTGTATATGTCCCATGTACTTGGGCTATTCCTATTTCTAACCATAAAACTTTGATAAAAAAAAAAAAAAGTGCAAAGTTCCTATGATGGGTGGTATAGTCTGAATTGGTTTTGAGGTGGTACATTTTCATTTGATCTTCTTTTTAATGTCTTTCTAGATGGAATTGTTCTGTCCCTGATAGCCTTTGGAAGTAGCATGACAGTGAATTTCATTCACATTTGTTTGGACGTTGGAATTAAGAACTAGGTAACTTGACGCATATGATTTCTGATGACTGCTTAATGCTTCATGCCTTGGGAGGTTTAGGCTTGGGTTTGTGTGCATGTTTTGATCAGGATTGTTCTGTCCCTGATAGCCTTTGGAAGTAGCATGACAGTGAATTTCATTCACATTTGTTTGGACGTTGGAATTAAGAACTAGGTAACTTGACGCATATGATTTCTGATGACTGCTTAATGCTTCATGCCTTGGGAGGTTTAGGCTTGGGTTTGTGTGCATGTTTTGATCAGGTAGATGTTGTCAACAGTTTCTTGTACACTCATTTCCAGTTTCCCACAACTCTGAGTAAAACATTTTAAATCGCTGGTTGCATCATCTCGGTACACCAATCTTATCATTTGAAACAGTTGAGAAACAAATCTGTCTACCATCAGATTTTTATGTATACAAGTGATGCTACTCCTCGTGATAATGGAAGGTTGGCCCATTTATTTCATCTATTAACTATGCTAGTAGTTAATACAATGGGCAGAAACTGCCCAGGAAATTGCCTTCTCTAGAATTAGAATCAGGGAAAAGTACAGTTTCACCCCAAATTATGAAAATTGGCACATTGCATCCTCAAAACTATCAAAAAATTGCAATGCATATAATCTTTTTTATGATTTGACCTATGTCACCAATTTTTCATCCATCTTAATGGTCAAAATCGGACAAATATGCTATTTGTCGGCTTTTGGTACTTGGACAGTGCAATGTATCATTTTTTGTAGCTTCTCTGTAAAGTGTAAAACAAACTGGTAGTTGGAGGGTAGTGTATTTTCTCCCAAATATATAAAAATTTTCTTTTCCGGCACCCGTGGGTGGCAGATTATGGTATAAGAAAGTTAAAGAACTTGGGAGCTGAACTCAATAGCATACCATTTGTCGACAACATTCTAGTCTTCTGTGTTTGTGTACCAAATCCGTTCCATTTCTTATCCATGAACTGGGAGTATTGTATAGTGCAATTTGTAATTTTTCATGAAATGTTATGGCATATTGTGGCACTGTTACTTCGAATTTTCTAGCTGATTTCTTAACAATGTCATTCCCATGTTGATTTTACAGCTATTTGGTGATAGTCATGGGTTTGGCAATTCCCTGGAGCCTGACGCTGCTGGTAGTGGATGCATATTCTGTCTTCATTAGATGTTTACCTCGTCAACCAAGAATAATATTGGTCATCATTCTCGGAGATTTGGTACCTGCATTTTGAATTATTTAAGAACTCCATGATATCATCCTTGTAACTGCTTAAGAGGGATATAACGTTTTGTTCTATCTCAGGTTTTGTCGTTTCTCTTGCTAGCCGCTGCGTCTTCCACAGCTAGTGTCACAGATCTCCTGCATGATGCCGGAAGATCCTACTGCTCTGCAAACTTATGTGGTAGATATCAGATGTCTGCCGCAATGGCATTCTTGTGTTGGTCCCTTTCATTTGCGTCATCTCTCTTCAATCTTTGGCTTCTTCCTTCTTTATGAAATTCTGAGCGGCAGTTGAAATTTGTACAGATGAAATGGGCAAATATCAAGAAAGTCATGTTTGCCAAAATTTAATTTTGTTCAAGGGTAGTATTTCTTATTCTTAGAAAGAGCAAATGTTTTATAATTGAATTATTTTCAATTGAGATATAAAGCCAAATAAATTAAGGTGTTTCAGACCCCGTTCTTTTTTCTGTTTTCTGCTTTCTTTTTCGTTTTTTCCCCGCCGTTATTGTTATTTAATATATATAATGGGAGATAAATCTGTTTTCTTCTTCTTCTTCTTCTTTTGTTTTCTGTTTTTTCGAATTTAGTAAGACTTGAAACTTAAAAATTTAACCCAAATCCGAAAAGTATTGTTATTAACTTAGGTGCCGTTTGGATAGTGAGTTTAGAGAGATTGAAAGTTGAAAGTTGAATATAATATTATTTTTTAATATTATTATTATTTTGAGATTTACAAAGGTTGAATCGTTTATTATATTGCGTAGGAATTTGATAATGCTGTAATAATAAGATGAGATGAGATAAAATACTTTCACTACACAAATAGGGCCATCACAACATTTGCTAGAAACTCATTTTTTAAGGCATTAATGTTGGAATGAACTTGTGATGGGAAAAAGACACCGGTTGTCTATGTCGATGCCACAGATTAGGACTGAGCATTGACTTTTCGGAGTCGGTATTATCGTCCTCCAACTTTGTCGGAGGTCGAATTCGACCTCCAACTCCGACTCCGACTTCTATAGGCTCCGTTCTGACTCTGATTTCGACTTGTCAGAGCGGAGTTGGAGTTCGGTTTTTTTATTGGACTTTTTTCTTTAATCCATTTGATATTTTAATTTTACAATTTTAGACTCTAATCGGATTTGGGCTTCCATATCAATTTTTTTTTTTAAATATAATTTCTAATTTCTAATTTATAATTTGTAAAAAGAAATTATTCACACAAGGATTATTCATCCTTAGATCCTTAGAACTTGATACACACATTAAAATTTTGGACACTGTATAATAAAACAAAATTCAAACTTGCAAGAAGAAATTTTCTAACTATGATACACACATTAAAAATACATAACCAAAATTACAAATTAAAATAATTTATACAAAATTACAAATTAAAAATACATAACCAAAATTACAAACTAATTATCCATCATCATCTATCTTCTCAAATTATCCAACCAACTCATGGTTCATCATCCATCAAGTTCTAATTCCATAAACAAGTTACAACTTACAACAAAATAACGGAGAACCAATACAAATTACAACGAATTTCATTCCAACAAGTTATTATAGAATTATAGATTGATTACTATAGTCTATACATTACTACTACATGGTAGATTAGGTACATTAGTGTTACATGTTATTATAGTAGAAGTGTATTATTTTAGGTACATTTGTTCATACTAGTATTTAACTCACTATATAAGTTATAGTTATATAAAATATATATGATTAATGTATAAAGAATATAGATATTTTTATAATAATAATTAACTCGTGCTAGTATATATATTGCTAGTATATATATTATTGAGTTTAACTAACTATATAAGATATATAAAATCTACATAATCAATACTTTAGTTATTATACATTAGTATTATATGTTATTATAAATTTATTATTTATATATTAGTGTTTATCCATTGATATTACATGTTATTATGCATTTCAGTATTGATACATTATTATTATATGTTATTATATTTATATGATTAATATATAGAAAAATACATATATTTTTATTAAATATGTACAATATCGAAGTGAAATCAGAGTGGAATTGAAGCCAGGCATTAGAGTCAGAGTCGGAGTGGATTGGAGTCAGTTCACCTCCACCTCCGACTCCGACTCCAACTTGCCGGAGTCAGGGTCGAAGTCGGATTTTCAAATTTCTACTCAGCCCTACCATGAACACACCACTTTGAAGTCTTGAAGATTTATCTGGAGTCATACATTTCCATACTTTTCATACCATTCACAAGGAAGCCTTTTTGGGATAAGTACAAAAACACCCCTAAAATTTACTGATGAGTTTGCAATCACCCAATTTTTTTTTTTTTTTTTTTTTTTTTTTATCAATTTTGGCCATCACCGCCAAATATATGTTACTTTGTTTTACTTTCTAATAACATGTGATAACATGTATACAATGTGTGGTGTCCCTATGAAAAAAGCAACCATATGATTCAATTAGGTTGATCAAAGGAATGTTGATGGTGCTTGCGCTTGTATAGTCCCTATGATAATATAGAGGTCAGGATGCAAACCCTAGAATAGCACTGGGTTGTGATATGATGGCACTAGGGGTGGAGGGATATGGTTGTTGGACTGAGCCAACTATTTGTTTGTCGAACAAACAGAATTAAGGAGTATATAGAAGTGTGGACGAGATACTGGAATCTGACTCTCCATTCTAACAGAAGTGGGTTGTGGGAGGGGTGGTTGCCCACCCTATGGCAAACAAGGTTTCAAGACTGTACATGAACATGTGGAAGTAGCCAACATGCATTGAAAGACATGTAATAGTATAAAGTAGAAATCACAGGCATTAATCGGTCCAAAATGCCATATGTGCTAGTTGTACATTAATGTTTCCTCTTAATCATAGGACTTCAGTAATTAACATTGGCTTTGAAAATGTATAGACTCAAATAATCAATCCTGAATGGTTATTACAGTTTTTGCGGTATAATTTTAAGTTTTTTAATCTAAATTAGAAAGATATAAAACATAAAATTTATTGTGTTTCAATTCAAATTTTTTGCGTCTAAATTCAAGATATGCAAAAAAGGAAAACATATTGAGGTGCAATTTATAGTTTTTGTGGCTAAATTTATGCGACATAAAAAAATAAAGCTTAATTTCGGTTTTCTCTATCCAAAATATTTTCGTCGTAACACAAAAAAGAAAATTATTGCATCGCAATTTGAATTTTTTGCTTCTAAATTCAAGAGATGCAAAAGAAGAAAACTTATTGTGATGCAATTTTTAATTTTTGCGTCTAAATTCAAGTGATGCAAAAAAAAAATATTCTAGTGCAATTTGAAAATTTTACATCTAAATTCGTGCAACGCAAAAAGAAGACATTTACATCATTTTTAAAGTGGTCACTAATTTTTGATGCATTTTGTTCAAAATGGGTATTCATTTTGCGATACTTCAGATCTCGTTAAAAACTCATATTTTCCCTATTCGATCTTTCTTCTCCACCTGATACTTCCGATCTCTTCTCTGTCTTTCCTCCCTCCTGCGTCATCTCCCCTCCCGTGAGCCCCCAGCAAGCCAACGACACTACCGTCGATAATGCCAGCTCCACCACTACACCTTGCCGACGACTGCCTCTCTCGACCCTCAATCATCGCCTATCTCTTCAGTCTCCCCCTAGCGTTGTCTCCCTTTACCTCTTCGATTTCTTTCTCCCTTACGGACCTTGTGTGACGCCGCTAAATCCCACTTACGGACACGTGGGAATCGATGCGTCGGAATAATGACAACACAGGTTACACATCTCATAGCCAAGTATCAAGTGTGTGTACATGCAACACATGTACAATAAAACCACGCAGCGGATAATAAAAGTATTCAACTAAGTACCAGATTTTTTTTTTAAATACAAATTTGCTTAAAACAAGCGTATCAAAATACTATAAGTTTAACATTGTCTCAAATTCCAAAATACATAAAATAAAGACAAGCAAAATAATTTCCAACAATACAACTCCAAAGTCAATACTCCGACAGAGCCGCCTCCTCAGACTCAGCCTCCTCTTACTCATCTACAACAAAGACGGTACCGCAGGTAAGTAATAATCCAAACGTTCGCAAGATAAAAAAATATATATATATTAAAACCTTAACAACATGCATGATCCGGATGCAATATGCATGAGATCAAAAAATAATCATTTTCCAACACACGCCAAAAATCTCATTTTTGGCTTAAACATTTCCATTAAAAATATTTCATCGTCATTATCCCAAATAATGACCCACAATAACCCTTTAATACATTTCCTCGCCATTATCCCAAATAATGGATCAAAACAAGAAATCCACCATTTTTCCAAAAATGGTTCACGAAAATTCACTTATGAAAATCCCACCATTTTCCCAGAAAATGGTCCACAAATAATCCTTTAACCAAAACTCGCAATTTTTTTTTTCAGAAAATGGCCCATATCTGAAATACAAAACCAGTTTCCAATTATTGAATGCACCATGATCTCCTCTAAAGAGAATCCACACACTCTAGCTCCTATGTCACACCGCAGGTAACGACTACGCATGTGACATCTACACGAGCAATACCCAACTCCACGTACCATGACCAGACATACTCTAGTTCCCGCCAACCTAGGGATCGCGGAGTCGACACGACAGTGTTACCGTATCGTGCAATCCAGTTGTCGCTGGAGATGTCACTCAATATTATTCGCTCCTGAGTGACCAGATGAACTCTATCGAGATAATGTCAATTCTCGGTTTGGGGTCGTGATACACATGCACCTAAAAATCCATTTACGCATGAAAATTCAGTTTTCAATATTCAACACATGTACATGCATGAACCATATAATGCAAATGACAAGACACAAAGATAACCAATAATCCAACTCATCCAAAAAACAATTAACTCCATCCGACTCCCAACTCCTCGGACTCAATCGAGAATAACCAATCAGTCACAAATTAATGTAAAAGTAATAATATATTTAAATCTAAAAGAAAGTTTAGAAAATACTTACAGCGCTATATAATAATTTTTGAATGATCAATGGGCTGCAAAAAGCGAAGGCAAAACAACGTAACAGTGTAAAAACACTATGGTCGTGGGTTGTAAAATACCCACTTTTGAATGGGGACGAACCAAGACTTAAGATTGATAGGGAATAACTTAGAGGTGTTTATAAAACTAGTTAAAGTGGGGGTTGGCTGTGAGTAACGGTGAAAACGGCGGTGGAAGTGAAAAAATGTCAAAACGGAGTTGAGTTCGTGGGGATGCTCCGGCGATAGATCGGAGCTGGAAATGAGTGGTTTAGGTCGGCAAGAGATCCGTGATAAAGTGGTGAAGAAGTGGTGGTTGGAGGTGGAACGACGGCGGCGCTGGACCTCAAGAATGCCGCGACTTAGAGTGGTGCATGCGGCTTAACAGCGACTCGGATGAGACTGAAATTTGGTGGAGGTGTTCACCGGCCAAAGGGGAAGGGAATGGTGGGGCTGGTACACCGCGTGGCGGCGGCGATTCTGGGTAGACGAAAAAATTGATGGAGAGGGAGAGGGGAGTGCGTCGTGCGGGGAGAGAGAAACCAGGGAGAAAAGTGAGGGAAAAAGAAAGAAAAAAGAGAAAAGAAAGAGGAAGAAGAAAAAAGAAAAAGAGAAAAAGAAATGATAGGGAAAAGAAATGAGGTCCAGTCCTCACCTCTAAAGTCCAGAAACTAATCCAACGAAAATAATTTTAAAGGCTATAAATTGAATAAAATAATTTAAACACAGTATCTAGCTAAATTAAAATAAATAACTAGTAAAACTAACAACACAATTTAAAATTCAAAAACAAACTAAATTAAATTAAACTGCAATTTAAACACAAAAGAAGAATTAATATTAAGAAATCACCTCAAATAAATTTCACAATTAAATAAATCCAATTAAAATTTGATAAATTTAAAATAAAAGAACCAATATTTTAATTAAATTAAAGTACTCATTCAATAAAAATACACATAAAAACGGGATATCACACCTTGCCACCGCCAACAGCCATGAACAAGCTGCCTCTCTCCTCCAAGCATAGTAAATCGACAAGCCAACCTACGATGCTTCTCCCTTCCTCTCCAGCCCTTCTCTTTATTTAAATCTCCCTTTTCTGTCTCATTACTTCTCTTCATCTTAGCCATGGACGATAGAAGCTCAGCCACCAGCCACCGTGAACAGCAGCCCAAAACCCTCTTCTCCATTATCTTTCTCTCAACTTTCATGTCCAGTTTGGTATCCAATTAATTATGGGAATAAGCATCAGGTTTTGGGTTTCTCTTTTTGTATATTTGTTAACAGTTGTGAACTTATCTATAGGTGCTAGAATTCAACTAAGAATTTGGTATTTTTTTGCTAGAATCATTTTTTTCATTGTTTTGTCTGCATTGCTAGGTAGTTTTGTTTGCATTGCTAGATCTACATGCATTTTTTGGTCTTTCTAGGAAATAAAACAACATTCTAGTCGAAGTTGGTTATGGACATGTATCCCCCTGGATAATCTGCTAGGTAGGCAACTTTTTTATTTTATAAAAATTCTCTAATATATTTAGAATGTTCACTAGTCAAGTTCGTAGTTGATTGCCTCTTTTTGGACTTCTTTTTTTAGCTTTGTAGATGACCAAGTGAACTTGATTTTGTTAGAGGTTATTGCCATGTGTAAACCTACATTTTTCACTATTGTGTGTTGAAGTCTTTTGTTTTTTACTATTATGGTGAATATTTCTCAAAATGTTCATTAATTTCTATTTTTTTCCATGTTGGTGTTCTTCCTAATTTATTTGTTGCTTTACCCTAACAAACAATGCAATTCATTCAAGACAAGTGCTATTCAAGTGAAAGAAGGGTTGGAGAAAGGAGTTTTTGGTATCATGGTAGTGGTCAATCCTAATAAGGTATGCTAGTAAATGCTATTATATTAGGAAAAGACTATTATATGTTACGAGATGTGATGAAAATAGCTAGTGAATATAGCTTCTTTGTCTTCCATCCTGTTGTCTGAATAAGACTTTTGGTTTCAAAATATGAAATCACCTCTAAAAGGCCAATGTAAGATATTCATATAGAACTTGCCTCAATCAATTCAATCCATTTTTGTCTTTCTTGCTCTTCCAAGTTAGTGAATCAAGAGTACACGATCCGTATAGGTGACCTGACTTATTTCCATAAAGAGATATTGTTCTCAAACCAAATAATTATAAAAGGTCCCCTTATAGGTAAAAATGTCCATGTGACTCATTTTTTAAGTTGATTGCCATTTAATTATGGGATTTGTGATTTGATTCAGTTTTTGTTTTTCTTCTTTTCAACAACCAAGAAGGGGTTGCTTTGAAATATGGAAGGAAGGTGGAGAGACATTCATCAGTCTTCTAGTAAATGTTGTCTACCACAAATAAACTTCAATAGTTAATTTTTTCTATTCGGATTTTGACTTGTATCATGAATTGTGTGTGGCATTCTTTATAACATCAATTTCTATATGCCATTTAGGTTATATATTTTGTATTAATAAAGAGATGTAGTAACCTCAAAATGGTCTGATGAATAAATTGATTTCCGTTGCAGAGTATATGTAGACATTTATGGGCTAGCATCTTTCATGGAATGAAAACCTCTTTAATGTGCTTGTTTATTAATGTGGATAGAAGTCAATTGGAAAGAAAATTTTCTAGGAAATAACATCACACCATGGTCGAAGTCGGATCATCATCTTTGTAGAAGTATACCTTTGAGGAGAAACCTGAGAAAATAAAATCACTTGTGCATAGATTATATGGAAATGAGATTTTTTGTTACTTTTTAGTCTAACGTCATGTATACATATTTATGCTATTTAAGTGTTTTGTGCTTACAGGTTTTGTACTTTGATGTGTCTTGAGAAGTCTAAAGTTGCATAAATAGGATATAATATAATTACTTTATGGATTGTAATATAATATATATAATTAGTTTTATGGATTGTAATATATTGTAATTGCTTAAATATCCAGCAAGTAATTTGTGTAATTGCTTTATAGATTATAATTTAATATTGTGTACTGTTTTAATACATTTTTTTAATACTATTTTGTTTTTTGTTTTTTAATCATACTATTTCCGGCGATATATTCGTTTGAAATACTTTTTTGTCACAAATACTTATTTATGTCAATCTTAATAGACACAAATAAATATTTGCGACCAAACCATATTTGTGTGATCTTCATGACGGAACAGTTTTTTGTGATGATATAATCATTGCATAAAATTATTTGCAATCAAAAAGCATATAATAAATGATCATTTTTCAGCGAAAAAAAAATCATCGAGAAAAATTATACTTGCAATAATTAACTATAGTTGGTTTTTTTACTCGGTAGTATCGACCATCTAGCGTCAATTTTCAAGCGACACTAAAAAATAATTGTGACGCTTTTTGTATTTTTTGCGACAATTTTAAGTGACGCAAAAAAATTATTTTTCTTGTAGTAGGCCATCGATCGAGGATCAACTTTCACAATATGAACTTTTATGAGTAATACCAAGTATAAGTAGGGGTGGCAATATGTTACACGACCTGTTAACCCAACACGAACACGACACGATAATAGCGGGTTAGGATTTAGTCTTAACGAGTTTGGGTCAAAACGGGTTGACCCGTTAAGACACGATTGCTTAACGGGTTGATAACGGGTCAACCCGTTTTGACCCGTTATGACATATTAAGAAAGTTAAAATTACAATTATACCCTTCTACCCAAAAGTAAAATTGTTAGAATTTTAATTTCTATATTTATATTATTTAGATTGTAATTTTAGACTTGTAGTTAGTTTTATAATTTTTATAGATATTGTGATTTTAACATTTATAGAAAATTATGTTAAATTTAATCAAGTCAAACCAGTTAATTTCAGGCATATTCAACCCATTTACATAAATAGTTTGAAATGGATCATATTGTTTCGTGTCAACTTATTTAGTAATATTCACTAATGGGTCAAAACGGGTTGACACGACACGACACGTTATGTTAACGGGTTGGGTTAGGGTTTGAGATTTTGACACGATAAGCTTAACGGATCGGGTTAGAATTTACCTATATAGTATAATATACATTCTTTGACACGACACGAACTCGACCCGTTAACACGATTTGACACCACTAAATATAAGTAATAAATAAGATCCATACAAGCTTTTTATAAAAAAGAGATCCACTCAAAAAGAAAAAGATATTTTTTATTTTATTATAGTGAGGTCCACTTTTTTTTGTGTATTGGAACTTGTATAAATTATTTATTAATTTTTATATTGTCCTCCTTATGTTCCGATAGAAGATGAATACCAAAAACAATATTATATCATATTTAGGCCCGACATAGAAGCTTGGAAATCTATTATGATTTGTTTTCTGATCTTCATCATGAGTACTGTTTGGAGGATAATGCAAGCCCTATAATCGGCATAGTTGCGATTATATATATATAGAATGCATTTTTGCCATAACACATGATCAAGTCCTTCAAGGATTATTAATCACCAAGAATCAAATTAATCCTTTATATGTGGAAGTTCGACGTACGGCTCATAAGATCTGTGTCAAAGTCTTCTTTCCAGTTTTGTTACATATAAGCACAGTTGCGCACTAATCTGTGTACCAATACTGATTTATTCATACTTAAAATTTAAATTAATATTGTTTTTAATAAAATTTACTTTTTGATCAATTACATTACATTAATATACAAATTAATACATAATTATACTTACAATTATATTTTTCTAAAAAAAAAAAACGGTTCACCCAGAGGGGTGGCCCTCGTTTGTGGCAACAAAGGGCCACCAAAATCATAGGGTGTCCACCCGTTGTGCAAACCAATTTAGGTAGCCCAAGCCCAGTGTTGAGATATGATCTGTACGTATAAACCCAAATACCCATATTCCATGCAAACGTTTATAAAAAAGTAGGTCTCATTTTAAAAAGTTATAAAAAAAACTATTAGTATGATTCATTTTTTTATAAATGACTTATGGTATGTTTAGAATTACGGTGAGAGATCTAGAAAATGTGGTAGAATAGTTTAAAGTATTTTAAAGACAAATTTACTTATTTGGTAGTTTTATATCAACGTATTTTTAAATTAAAAAAAATTACGTTTCAACAAAAATATCAGAGTGATACTTTTTGTAAGAAACACTTTAGAAAATGTAGTTCCTATTTTATCTTACTATGTACATTATAACTTTGTCTATCTACATTTTTCATTATTCTCGTATAATCTACTCAAGATTTTGCTCATCAATATTTTTCATTCTTCTCCTATCACTGAAGAGATTTTTATTTTTATTATAATTATTGAAAAATCTATTAGACTATTTTTGTTATTATTTTATTATAATATTTGATTTTTATCAAGTATATGTCCTTTTATGTAATTTCTATCTTAAAAAGTGTTTTTTTAATTTTATTTTCAAACAAATCTAATATGTTTGAAAGTGTTTTAGACATATGGATTCCAAATAATAAGTAATTTTTTAATAATAGAACTTCTTACGTTAAGTTCTAAACTATAAGCTTTAAGATAAAAGTAATATTTTCCACCACAATCCCAAACATACACTTATACCATACTTATCTATTTAAGACTTATATATAATGTTAGTCTATCTAAGCTCTAGTAATCAACATTGGCTCTGAAAAGTTTATAGACCCAAGTGGTAATCGACTATCATTAATCTCACGGGAACGTTCTAATTAACAGGCCCCAAAAAGAAAAAACAAATCAGTAAGATATGTGAATTAATTATTGAAAATACCTTAACATTACTAAAAAAAATTCAAACACATTTTGTATAATTTTAAGATAGAGTAATGCACATTTATCAATGAAATCCATTTAATCCAAATTAAAGAAAATATAGAACAACACTATAAATCCGCAAAAAAAGAAAAAAAATGGAGGAGTTGATCGATTTCCATACCAACTGTATTTAGCATATATTGAGTTAGGATTTGAATAACTTAGAATATAACTTGAACTGAGGAACTGATCAATCAGTATTTATATCAAATTCTGCATGATGACGAACTTATAATATAACTTAACTGAAGAACCCAATCAGTATTTATATGATATATTAATTCTATGTTAAGCAAATTTCATTAGGCAAAAGACCATTAAGTTAGGCAAATTTTATTAGGTAATAGGAATATATAAGCCAGAGAATGTGAAAAAAAATAAAATAAAATTCCAATCAAACAAGCTTATCTTTTTGGGAAGGGAGACGACTTAGGAGCACTAGCATTGGTTTCTTTATATACATCTTTAAAATCACAATTTTTGAAGATTGATTTTGCATATTAAAGAAAACCCTCACATTGGATTATGCATTTTTGAACAAAATAATAATAAAATATTATTTTTTTTAAATTATTATTTTTATATATATTACAATTAACATAATGTGCTCAAAAATACAAATTTCATATATAAATATTACCAATTTTATATATCAAAATGATTACTTTTATCAATAAATATTAATATATAATAAAAAACACTTTGTATCATCAACTTAATATAAACTTAATATATCAAAATCATATTAATACAAATTTCACAAAATTGATTTTAATGGGTATGAGAGAGAAAAAATAATAAAATAATATTTGAAGAGTGAATTGTAGTTCTTCAAACTTGAATAAATACTATTCATAATTCTTCAAAATTTTGAAGATACATAATCCAATATAGACTAATTTAGAGGAATATTATTTAAATATGAAGATGCATAGGTCATTGCCAATGCTTTTAGAAACTAGCTAGAAGATCTTTATTTCTATATATGACTTGTGTTTTCTTTTTTGGATTATTATGTGACATAATATTTAATTATGTGTGCTCTTAATACAGATATATATATATATATATATATAATATTATAAAGCTTGCACTATCGGTTTGCAAGAAAATATTTTAATCTAATAATTAGCATAAATTAATAATGGCATCCGCCAATAATATATATGTTATAAATGTGTAATAATATATATATACATTTTTTTGTTTCTATAATGCACATATATACATGATACACAATCACTGTGTAAGAGTTATATATAACCTCTATGTCACGCATCCAAATCTAATATCTAATGGATTTAAGTTAGTTTAATCTTATCACTTAATCTAATCACAGTGTGACACAAACTCTCTAAATTTTATATAGCCAGGAGTTTATAAATAATACTGCCGGATTAAAGAGTTTTCATATGCAATATTCATAAAACATATGATCTTCTCTCGTAATCAGATCAAATACATTATCAAACTGTAATAGAGAGGGAGGTACGTTTTTGTAACTATCATTATTTTATTAGCGTCAAAACATAAGCTGATTCGTGATAGTGATACTATGCATAAAAGCAGAAACTGCTACATGAATAAAATTGTATTTTTCCTGCATGTGTAAAATTCTCGCATTGATATTTATGACCTGTATCTGAAATTGCATGTGTATTTACTAATGCTATGAAATTGCTTCCAATTTTCACGAACTATAAACTGTGCTTGAGATGGAAACCGAGGGTGTTCAGGAAAGGTTCGACGTGTATTGTCGCCGGTGTCACTGTGCCGGTGCTCAACACGAACGGTGGCGCAAGGGGCTGTGTAGCCCCGAATGGGTTCTGCCAGGTTGTTTTTCCTCGGGTTTTGTTGAAAATTTTTTTTTTTTTTAAATGGAGGTTGCTGTAGCGCTGCGAGGAGGCTGAGAACCTCCTCGCCGGCGCCTCTGGGTCGGCGGTGCAATGGGCTTCAAAGCCCCGCCGCGGCGATTGGTCTTGTAAACAGGACAAAAAAAAAAAAAAGGAAAGAGGAGGTGGACCTCGGGGGCGGAAGGAGGCTGGGGATTCCATGCCGTCTTCTCCCGCCGGCGAGGACCACCGTTGAGATGCCATGCCAGGCTGCCATGAGATGTGGCGCCGTGTGGTGTGGGAGGAAGAAAAGAAATCTGGTGCTGCGCCAAGTCTGAAGGAAGAACTTTAAAGTAAATGCTTAGGGTTGGTTTTATTCAACATGTAAAGGGCTTGGGCTTGGGCGGTGGACTTTGTCCTAGTCCAAGATTTTTTCTTTTCTTCTAATGGGTAAACTGTTTAGGATTTTTTCTTTTACAAAATTTTAAGATTAGAGTAATGCACATTTATTAATGAAATCCATTTAACCCAAATTAAAGAAAATGTAGAGCTACACTATAAATCCGCAAAGAAATGGAGGAGTTATACATCCATACCAATTGTATTTAGCATATAGGACTCTTTATAATTTCCACTTCTTAATCAAATTAGGATTTGAATAACTTTGAATATAATTACTTGAACTAAATAACTGATTAATCAGTATTTGTATCAAATTCTGTGTGATGATGAACTTAGAATATAACTTGAACTAAAGAACTCAATCAGTATTTATATGATATATTAATTCTGCATTAAGCAAATTTCATTTGCAAAAAACTGATCGATTAAGTTTGGTAATATTTCTTTGAAGACATAACCAACTCATCAGCATCAGATCAAATAGAGCTTTTAATATTAGTGCATGGGCCACTTTTGAGGGAGAAGCATCTATATCATATGCGAGTATGGCAGCCCAAGTTCCACGGTGGTTAATATCTATATTGGACGCCAACTTCCACGACTCATGTAAAGAACACAAAGATAAAGAATATACTCTATTCTGCTTGGATTGTGATGGCCAAATGTTATGTAAAAGTTGTAGAACTCAATGGAGCATGCATGCAGATCACGTAGTTCTACAGGTAATTAAATTGAGTTCTTTTTTATTTTTCTCGTCAAATATATGGTTTTCTTGCCTCTTCGGCCTTTGTATTTAAATTCTTTTTGTGTTTCTTACTTTTTTAGGTGTACAAAGCTTCGCATCAAACTGTTCTTCGGATTGAAGACATTGGTTTATTATTCGAAATCTCCGATATCCATCCTTACAGCATTAATTCTTACCCTATAGTCTTTCTTTATTCAAGAAAAAAGAACCAAATGCAAGTTATGCGTGCTAACGCTACTCACAAGTGTGAAGTATGTAGCTATGAATTCCAGAAGTCATCCAAGTCTGCTTTGTGCAAGAAAAGAAATTCTGTCAGATTTTGTTCGCTCGCATGCAAAGTACATACATAAGATCATCACTTTTTAATTATTTTTCACCTGTTTCTTGTTATATATATTTAAACTAAAATTTTCAAAAAGATTTGCATGCTTTTGTAATCTCATCATTTACGTAAATAATTCTTTATTGCAGGCCAAAAGTATGATGGATTTAACCAATGCAGATGGATGTGCAAGAACTGAGGTATTGATCATCTCCACACTTACAGCAAACGGAGGTGTTCTTCAATTTTGCCCTAAAACAAGTAGAGAAGAGAATATCACGCCAATTAATGTTGAACCACCAATTGATGTTGAACCTCCTAAATCTTTTCGAAAAAGAAGTAGGAAAGGGATACCGAAAAGGGCTCCTTTCTTTTAGGATCATATGATCTTGTTATATTATCTTTTTGGGAAAGGGAGACGATGTAGAATGAAACTAACCAGAAGATCTTTATTTCTATGACTCTTGCGTTTTCCTTTTTGGATTATTATGGGACATAATTATTCTATTATGTGTGATCTTAGAACAGATATATATAATATTATAAAGCTTACATTATGGGTTTGCAAGAAAATATTTTAATCTAATAATTATTAGAATGAATTAATAATATTATCTGCCAATAATATATATATATATATATATATACACGTTATAAATGTGTAATTCATTGCATCATGCACATATATAGATGATACGTACGTTCCTGCACGCAACGTGCCAAGAAGCCATCAAGGAACTTCCATGACAATATAATCATGACAACGGCAAACTTTTTATTGCATGCCGTCCTTTGCGTTCCGATCATCGAATTAAGATCATAGATACCATATATATATTTAGGCCGGACATAGAAAATTAATTTTGTAAAAGCTTGTGGGAAATCTATAATGTTTTGTTTTTAAGATGGCATTCTCTTCATCAGGGTTTGGCTAATATTAATATATAAATGCATGATGTCCTATATTACTGGATCGGTATATATAAGTACTACTGACGGTGATTATATATAATAATCATCTGTTTTTGCCGGTTGGTGGGGGTTTGCCAACTGGGTTTTCTTCTTAATTCAATTGATTTAGCCATAACCCATCAAATCCTTTAAGATTATCTATAAATTAATCACAAGCTGATCAAATTTATCCTTTACGAAAATTCCATGCATTTATGGCTCATCTATAAGATCTGATCTCCCAGCTTCCTTTTTTTTAAAGGTATTATCCGGTGAAAATTAGAGAGAGAGAGAGAGAGAGAGAGAGAGAGAGAGAGAGAGAGAGAGAGAGAGGATTAATTAATGACATGATGGGGATCACCAAACTAAAGAAACGTTAAACAGATTTCTTATCCACTAGTAATCTAATAATTACATACAGGTGCATGCACGGAATTTGTAAAGAAGAAGAAACAATATTTGGGATTGTGAATTAATACAGGAAAATAAATTAGTTATGCTACGTATATTTATTTTTATATATTTTTTATGTATTTTATTAATGTGATTAATCAAAATAGTTAATTTATATTAAAAAGGAGTAATGCAGCCAATCACAATATTAAATGTATAAAAAATATGTAAAAATGGCTACATATAAAATTTTTGTTAATTATTGAAACTGCATTTTTGTCAACAATATGACCCCTTGAATATCCCAACTTATAAATAATTTGATATATGCAAACTAATATATATAATAGAAAAGTTAACGTTTATTTAGGTGGGCAAAAAAGAGAAAAGAAAAAGAATTTAAACCCTCACAGATTATATATCACTATTTTCCTATCTTATTTGACTGTCAAACTATATAATAAACTAGCTATCATTTCATCTTCCAATTTACAATAAGAATTTTTATTTATTTGATAAAAATATGACCGTTAAAGGGTAAAAAATCTGTGATATGACTTATATCACTGGTTGGGCCTTAAAAGGATGAGAGAGACAGATTACAAAAAGTAGTGTCAATTAGTGGATAAAGAGCTCTTCAAAAGGAAAAAAGTAAAGTGTGATGGATATACACCATATAGAAATGATATTTGAGGGATCTTGATGGGATCTAGAGAATTTACTTTTAGTTTTTTTACTTAATGATTAATGAAATATTTTTTTAATGGTATTATAAATTTTTTTATAAAAAAATATCTAAAAATATTTAAAAAATATATTAAAAAAATACTGACAAGATCCCCATATGTGGCGGTAGAGCTACTCCACCATATGTTCCTTTTCTTGCACAAACTTTAGAGTTTAGATTAGGTTTGGTTATATTAACTTCTCATTTTAAATTTAAAATTTTCACTTTATCATTATAATTTTTTTAAATTTCTATACAAAATATAATAAATAATTTAATTTTTTTAAATCTTAAAATAATAATAATATTAAAATATAATATTTTAATATTTTATCTTAAAATTTAAAATTCTCATCTCAAAATTTTTACTTATCATACCGAGCCTAAGTTGAGTGATATAAAGCTGAGATTCAAATGCAATAAGCAATAAAACCAGGCTAATGGATCAGTACTTATTCTGTTGGAGTTATGCTATCAGAATTTAATGGTAAATATATTTATTAATTAGACACTGTTTAATAAGTGAACTTATTGTTATTTATAAATTATTTATTAATTTTTATCATTATTTATTATTATTTTTAAATTATTTAAAATTATATCAACATATAAACATAGTCTACCTTTTTTTAATTTTTATTTTTATTTGAGATACACATTTGTAAGACACATCCAAAACATTGTCAGAAAAAACGGGGAGTGGAGTAGACAAACAAAGGAAAAGGCATTATTATGAACAGAACCTACAGAAAATGGAAGACGAGACATTATTAAAAACGAGACCCAAATCCCAATACACAATGAATCAGTAGCCTAAGATCTGAGTGTCGTATTTGATCTTTCCTGGTCATGAGTTCTTTGCTTTGACTGTTGCATTGCTAGCTGGCAATACAGAACACGACATTTGTCAATCTTACCAGCGAGGTCCTTACAGGAGCCCCCACCATGTTGCTACTTGCTATCATGCATGCATTCTGCAGGTCAGAAAAACACCCAAACAAAAGAGGGAAAAAAACAGGAAATTTGCATATCATTGTACATATTTCTGAATTCCTAACAGAAGAATATCTTTACAATTAAGAATATGAAACGCTGATTTTCAAGAAAAAAAATAGCATTGTTATATTGATGAAAAAATTATATAAAATTAATCTTATAAACTTGACTTAATTTTATCCAATTCGTTAGATTTATTTTATAATAAAAATAATTTTATAATTTAACGAACCACGTTAAATCATAATAATTTATAAAATTATTTTTATGTAAATTTTTTAAAATTAGTGTATTTTTTAAAAGAAAAATATCTGTACTTTTTTGTGGGCTGAGAAAATTTGTATACAGTAAGAAAGAGTAGTGCGCGCATCGATCAGATTAAAGCATACGGAGAGATAAAAGGGTAAAAGGGTAGTTGGCATCATTTTAGAATAGATATTTCCAAATAAAAAGAAGTGTTTGGGGGGCCGTAAACTTGTATAATGCAGGCTCTCTGCATGATATGCAAAGGTTTGTGATTCGTAGCTCTCAGATTAGCTTACGCCAGCTATTGTCGGATTGCTGGGTGGATTCTCTACAAAGTTTTCCAATCACCTTCTCTCTCCTCGATCGATCGGTGGATATTTATATGAAAAAATTTAATTAGATGTATTAATATATATTAATTAATATAATTAATTAAAAATTAAATTTTATTAAAAACATTATTAATTTAAATTTTAAATATAAAAAAATTAATATTAATATATAAATTAATAGATAATTTTATTTATACATAGTAAAATTCTATACATAATAGAGAATCCACCTAGCTATTATCGTATTGCTGGGTGGATTCTCTACAAGGTTTTCCAATCACCTTCTCTCTTCTCGATAATCGAGTAGATATTTATATGAAAAAATCTAGTTGCATGTATTAATAATATATTAATTTAATATAATTAATCAAAAAATAGATTTTATTAAAAACAGTATTAATTTAAATTTTGAATATAAAATAATCAATATTAATATATAGAGTAGTACATAATTTTATTTGTACATAATAAAACTCTATTAATGTTCCTCTCTCATTCTTAATTTCGACGTGGCGGCCTTCCTCATGCTTTTCAGCGAGTTTCACCATCATGGTCTCCATAATTACCATGCATAAAATATATTTTCAAAATGTATTTACGTAGGTAATTAAATTAGAAAGATGAAGCCAAATTGAAGCCTAATATGAAAATAATAATAATAAACAAATATTTTTTTTTTTAGAATTTAATTTATGTTGACACAATTTATTGAGTAATAAAGAATGAAAATAATTTATACAGTTTTAAGATGTATAAGTATCACACACTTTCTTTTAAAAAAAATTGAGCAAATTTAAAACCCAAAGAAAAAAAACCACATTTTTTTTTTAATGATGGGCCTCATGATTTTTCAAAAGAGTTTTAAGAAATTTATGCATCCTAAAATCGTATCTAACATTACTCAATTAAAAAAAAAATTGCAAGAGGCACAAAGAGATTATACAAAAATTCATGCAACGTCAAATTATAGGATTACTTTTATATAATTTTTTTATAGCTAAAATATTTTTCATAACAAAAAAAAAATACATGACTATGACGATAAAACTTCCTTAAATCTCACATAATTTTTCTACTTTACCATAACACATTTACTAAATCAAGAGGTTGTGGCGGTAGCTTATGACTGTTGTGAGAGATATTTGAGCCTTCTAGTAGTAGTTTGAAAATTAAAGGACAACACCTTTAGGTGCATAAAAGAGAGGGTATGGATGAAAATAGAGAATTGGAAGAACAATTCCCTATCTATGTATGGGAAGGAAATTCTAATGAAGGTTATTTTACAAGCCATTCCCACATACTCCATATGTGTTTTTAAATTATCAAAAAAGTTGTGTAGAGGCATTGAGGCTATGATTATTAGGTTCTAGTGGTGTAAAAATAAAAAAGATAGTGGTGTCTAGTGGAAAAGTTGGGATAAGATGAGGATGGCAAAAATAAAGGGAGGGATGGGATTTAAAGACATCAAAAGCTGTTTTATTAGCAAAACAAGGTTGGAGAATCTTACAAGAGGCGCCCCAATCTTAGCTATCAGGATATACATAGAAAAATATTTCAAAGATGGTCATTTCCTGAGTGCAAAACTTGGTAATTCACCCTCACTTATATGAATAAGTATTTGGTTTGTAATGAACATTTTGAAGGAAGGGCTTGTATGGAGAGTGAGAAATTGACAGAAAATAAGAATCTCGGGACATAAGTGGTTGCCAACTCCCTCTTTTTATAGGATTCAACCACTAATTAGAGCTCTTCATGTAAATGCAAAAGTATGTGAGTTAATTGATGAAGAGGCGAGTGTTTGTAAAGAATGATTAATAAATGAAATTTTCAATCAAGAAGATGCTCAACAAATTTCCAAAGAAATTTTCACCCAAAATTGCATAAATCTTCTTCTACTCTTCAACTTCTGCTCTGGAAAAAATAACGTAGTCATCAGCAAATAAAATGTGATTAATCCTTATACCCCTTTGGCTGCAGCAAACGCCCTTATAGCTCCCTTCTGTTATGCGTTAACAAGCAATTGGCTTAATCCTTTAGAGCATATTAGGAATGGAAAATTCTATGTGCAGTCATTTTCGCGGACTCCTTTGTGCACTCCAGTGATATGATTGGTTGTATATTAAAAAAAAAATTAATCCAGCCAATCATATCAGTGAAGTGCGCAGGGAGTGCGCAAAAATAACTGTATGTAGCATTACTTTATTAGGAATAGATAAGGGGAAAAAGGATCTCCTTGTCTCTAACCTCTTGATGGTATGAATTTCTTTCATTCTCTGTCATTTACTAATACAAAGTAATTCATAGTTGACACACACTTCATTACCAAGCCAATTATTTTCTCCCCAAACCCCAACCTTCTCAACATAACTTCTAAGTAAGGTCACTCTACACGGTCATAAGGCTTGGACATATCTAGTTTCATGGTTATACTTCCCTTCCTCCCTCTTTTGTTTAACTTCATTGAGTGCATCAATTCATACACAACCATAATATTGTCTGTTATCAATCTACCAGGTATAAAAGCACTCTGGTTTGCAGATATGATCCCTGGTAGAACCCTTTTTATTTTGTTTGCCAGCACATTTGAAATCAGCTTGTACGAGATGTTGCATAGCGTAATTGGCCTATATTCCTTAACAAAGCTTCGTGACTTCACTTTAGGAATTGAGGCAATGAAGGTATGATTAAGTCCCTGATACACATTTTCCCCTGCAAGAATTCTAGCACAACCTAAAAAGTCTCCCAATGGTTTTGGTAAAAATCAACCCCAAAACCATTAAGGCCAGGTGATTTAAGAGCAGACATATGCTTTATAGCTAGTTCCACCTCTTCAACTATAAATGGTTTACTGTAAAAAATGCATACTATTTGGATCAATAGCTAGAAAAAGAAAAGGAGGATGAGACATCATATATTGGTGAAGGGGCTAAAGCTGCTAAAGTGTGGAAGAAGATTTGAAGTCTTGATGTTCCAGAGGTTTGTGGACATTTCCTCTGGAAAGCAGTAAATAATATATTACCCGCAAAAGTGAAGTTTAAGGAAAAGGAAAATAATAGAAGACTCAAGCTGTCCTATATGCCAGAATGAGGAGGAGACTGTGATTCATGAGATGTGGAATTGCCCAACAACTTCTGATGTCTGGGTAGAAGTTTCTAGTCTTGTCAACAAATGGAAATCTAGTGAAGATGATTTTGTACAGTTATGGAGGCAATTATATAGTAGGCTTCCAAAGGCAATATTGGAAGAGAAAGTGGTAATAATGAGAAGAATTTTGCTAAGAAGAAACAAATCCATCTATGAAAATAACTTTGTACACCTTGGCAAGATGGTACAGATGACAAATATCAGTTTGGAAGACTTTCATTAGGTAAGATTGGAAAAGGATGGTGGACAGAGTAAAGAAGGTAATAGAAGAATCAACATGTGGAGAAAACCAGAAGGTAGCAGATGTAAAGCCAATTTAGATGTTGTCTATGATGCTAACAAACAAAAAATGGGAGTTAGAATTGTAATTAGAGACATCAATGGTGATGTTCTGGCCTCAATGTCTGCTCCAAAATGTTATGTTGCATCTCCTTTTATACCAGAAAGCAATGCCCTATGGAAGGCAATGGAAATGTGCAATAAGCTGGGATTTAGAGATGTCATATTGGAAGGTGATGCAAAAGTTGTCATTGATGCAGTAAATTCTGAAGTAGCAGATGAGTTGTGGAGATGAAAAATTATAGAAGACATAAAGAAGGTCATAAGACAGAATTGTGGTATGTTGCTTTTGAACATAGGGAAGGAAATGTAGTGGTCCATCAACTAGCAAAATTAGCAATACAAAATGAAGAAGAGATATGTTGAATCAAGGACGGTTCTTTGATTATATACAGGTTGGTTGTTCATGAGAAAGAATGTAACGAATTAAGTGATGAATGGAGAGTTTTTTTCTCTAAAAAAAAATAAAAAATAAAAATAGAAGATAATCGACATTAAACCAAGATAGTGGAGAGATTAGGTACACCCCCATTATAACTTCGGCCCTACCGACTCCTCTGTACACAATTATTCACCCTTAGACTTTCATGAATCTTATTTTCCCGAAAAGGAAGGAAATCATTAACCCCTTTTTCTCCCACTTTCCACCACCGAATGACACTATTAAAAAGAACATATGTCATGAGGTCATTTTCACGTTAGGATCATCCCAAATTGATCTTATCTGGATTTATAGATTTTTAGTAAAAAAAAAAAGGGTAAACATATATAATTTAAACATATAAAATAGACATTACATATATAATCCTATAAAAATTTCTAAATAAATAATAAATATCACTCAATAAATTAATAAATCACGTTGGAACTACTATTGAAAGATGAGTTTTACTATATACAAATAAAGTCGCGTATTAATCTACGTACTAATACTGATTTTTTCATATTTTAAATTTAAATTAACACTGTTTTTAATACAATCTACTTTTTGACTAATCATATTAAATTAATGTGTAGATTAATGCATAATTATATTTACAATTAGATTTTTCCTTGAAAGATACACTAGTAGTTAATGCGTATTCCTTTCAGTAATTAAATGGCTAATAATGAAATAAATATATATTATAAATTTTAAAATTCATCATTTTCACACACTATCTATTATTTATTTATTTTTTAATTTTTTTAATTTAAATTTTTTTAAATGAATTGAATTTTTTTACTCATCATCTGTATACTACATATTTATAAATAAAAAAATTGATATATGGCGTGTGAATATGATAGAAAGAATTCTATCTATTATATTTACTATACTATCATTTTATTTGTATTTAATTAAGTTAGATGCAACGTATTTATTATTATTAAATAATAATTTATTATATATTTTTTTATTATTAAATAATAAATAAATAGATCATATTATATATAATAATATATAAATAAAATAATAATATGATATATAATATTATTCTTTCTATAAATACTCTTATGGTAAGACAAGCTGTCACCACCAACTCACAGCCTGGCAAGCCGTGCCCACAGATTCGAAAGCTTTTTGACATTTATATATTTTTCTGTCCCTGAAATTTGGAATAATTCTATTTTTTGCTACGAAGATCTAAATAATTTTAATCCAATCCCCTATATGATGACAACCTAACCAATCACAACTCGTTCAAAACAAAAGTGTGGATTCTACCGGCTGTTGTAATACCCTAATTCCGACAAAATTGACCCAAACTCGATTGACATTGACGGAATTTTGATATTTATTATTTATATGAATTATTAACTATCATTGGGTTATTTTATAATGACTTGAAAAAAATGACCCAATGCCACCAATAATCTAGCCGGCCGAGGATGATGATAAAAATGCAGTCAATTCACTCTATTCCATCCCATATGAATGACCACCAGCCCACTGATTTTCTCCTCTTTTTTTTTTTTTTAATAAAATATATTTATTTATAAATCTTATTTTTTATACCCTCAATACAAGATTAATATAAAAACATCAATTATATTAAAATATTATTGATATTTTATTTTTTTAAATTATAATAAATCGTAGTATGTTGAGAAAAACTATATTTTTATATTTTATTTTTTCTCAATGGCATATATGAATTTTGTTATATATAATTATTTTTTTATATTTTTTATTTATTTTACTGATGTGATTGATTAAAATAATTATTTAATTATTTTATATTAAAAAAATGACACATTTAATTATATTATTAAAGTATATAAAAATAATTATATATAAAATTTTTAGGCATATATACACCACAAATGAAGATCCATTATAATGAATGGATGAAATTGAAAATACTTTAAATTTTAGAGAATCCAATCACATTTCCGTGCACTTGCGGGGTCTAAAAGTAAATATTTCAGGCTTTGGCTTCAACGAAACGACAAGTCTGACGTGGACACATTGTACAAATTTCGAGGCAGTCCACCGGCGCCATGCGGCTATATATCTACCACCCCCAACCCCTCCATCCTCTTCAGCTTCCTTCCAAACACCAAAATTCCTCCTCACCGGCCAACCTCTTCAGATATTCTCCGAAGCTTTTTTTGACTCGGCTGAGTTGAAAGATATAGGAACTGCTCTGTCGTACAATGGGTATTTGCAGTTCGTCTAGTTCGACGGACGTGGCCACGGCCAAGCTCGTTTTACAAGACGGTCGGCTTCAAGAATTCTCGTACCCGGTAAAGGTTTCTTATCTACTACAAAAGAACCCCACGTGTTTCATCTGCAACGCCGACGAGATGGACTTCGACGACGTTCTCTTGGCGGTGAACGACGACGAAGAGCTTCAAGTGGGTCAGCTATATTTCGCTTTGCCATTGAGTAAGCTAAAGCACCCACTGCAGCCTGAAGAAATGGCTGCATTGGCTGTCAAAGCAAGCTCCGCGTTGATGAAAGGAAGAGGGGGTGAGAAATTTGGGTGTGGCCGGAAACCAGTTGCTCCTTTGGTTTTTCAAGGAAGGGCAATCGCCTGCGATGCCGGAGGGGGGTTGAGAAGGGGTAGGAATGGTGGTGGTAGCGGTGGAAAGGGAAAGTTTACGGCACTGTTGAGTGCAATACCCGAGTAGGGTTACTTTGGGAAATGAAAATGGGTTAGATTTGTAAATAGCGTAGCCATCTGAGGTTCAAATGTTTTGTAGCATTTGTGGTAGTAGAGCTGTTTTTCTGTAGATGTGATATTGTGATGGGGTTGGGTAGCACTGTCACCCCTCTCAAAGTTTACTTTTGCCTGTCACCCACTCCAGGGTCGTGTTACAATCTTGCCCACATTTAGGTTAATGGGCTACACACACGAACACAAAAAATAATATTTATAGTCGTAAAAAAATAAAAATTAATATTTATAACAAATTATTATAAAATTTATAATAAAAAATTAATATTTTAATAACAAATCACACATAGGACGTTTGTACAGTCGGAATTCTATCTAACATTATTGAAATCGTGGAAAGACTATTCGAATCTTATGCCGTACATTGTGGTCGAAGAGAAATATTTTTTGCAGTCGACAGATGTAGTAGGTGTGCAGTTGGCTGTAAAAAAAAAATTAATACGGGACCTATATGAAAAAAAAAAAATATTTTTATAACTTTTTATAATTCATGTAGGTCCCCTTGAATATAAAAAAAATTTTTATAATTTTTTTTTATTCATTCCGTACAGCCGACTGCACGCCGACTGTATGTGACGACTGTATATAGCAAAGTCCGGTCAGGAAAAAGACTTTGATATCACTTTAAATACGATTTCACATCCTATATTAAATAATTTTTATATCAATTATTTAAACAAAATATTATTTAAAATATATTAATTAGAAGCCATCATAAAGAACATTTAAAAAAAAAAAAGACAATACATAATGTGTGCTCTTATCCTAATTATGTTGACATGACATTACAAAAACAAATTTTGTAACTTGGGCCCTCAAACCCGATTTTCTGGTTCCGGCCTAGTTGTCTCGATGAATTATAGGTTATCGAGTTCAAGCAATAACTTAAAAATCCAAAGCTGTGTATAATTTTAGGACCTTAATGAATCAATGATGTTCAAAACATACCTAAACAATAATCTAAGAATGCCCAAAAAGAATTTTTTTGGGGGTGTTGGCGGGGGATAAAGACGCAGGAATGAAAGAAGGATAAAAGGGGATAAGCCATCCATCCGAGATAGAGACATCACGAAGAAATGGCCTGGGATTATAAATGCGTGTCGTTAACGAGAGATCCAAGCAAGCTGCCTTCGATTGATTTCCGAGCGCGCATTGTTTTTTTTTGAAGGTGTGTGCTGTGTATATCTATATATATAATGGATCACGTAATATTAACGCGGAATGTTACAAGGTGGAATTTGGCAGGACACCAAGCTAGCGATCGACCTAAACCACACAGTACTTCGTGGGGCTATTATATATATATATGTGGATTCTTTACAGCTGTGACAAGCCTGCATGTGAGGATCGAGTACTACAATAATGATTTCATACCTACCTATTCTCTAATGGTGACCAAATTTTCGCTTTTGACCAGAAAAAAATAATTCTATTGGTTAGTAGGGAATTGAGGAGAGATTTGGACTTTGATTTTAATTTTAAAATTTACAGTAAATTAGAGATAGGCTCTTAATTCATAGTCGTACGAGAGAATATTATAACTCTCTCAGATTTTAGATGTTAGAGTTAATTAGAGAATCTGGATTTTAGAGAATAATACACACATACTCTTCCTCATTGATTAATCTTACAAGCCATTAATTAATCTTGTTATGTTAGCTATGTCGATGGTACGTGTGTATTCTACACTGACTTATAAATAGATAATAGTCCGGATAATGTGTTATGTGATAATGTGACTCACAAAGCCATGTAGATTTTGAAATTTATTATTAATTACACCATATTATAACTTAATTAATTCGCTCCTTCGGTCTGAATTGCATGCCTAGCTGTGATTTCTTATAATATGAATAAGTAGTCTGTAATTTGATCAGATTTGAATATTCTGCCTCTAATTCATAAGTACGTAGGCCGAGTAGTTCACGTACGTAAAGCTAGTTAGATTAATTTGAAGATTTATCTGTCAAAGCTTCTCGATCTGTGCTGTCCATGCTTAATTATTATAATTGCATGCATAGGTAGAATGCAGCTGTATCGACATTTGTGCCAAGATTGACGCGGTATGTTTAATGGGAAATAATAACATGATATGATGAATTATGAGATCATGACATGCCACTACAAGAGATATGATTTTTTTAGACAAAAAATTTTGTTTCAAAAAATAAAAATTTCGTCTCTAAAAGTTTTGGGAGATGAAAAAATTCCATCTCTATTTTGTCTCAAAAAGGCTGTCTCAGAAAGTTTTCAAAGACGTCTCCGAAAAGTATTTTTAGGGACGAAATTGGGCGGAACCGGTCGAAATTGTTCGAACGGAAAATTTTTTCTGAGACAAAAAAATGTCGTCTCAGAATTAAGTTCGAACGAAAATATTTTTATTCGAACCAAAAACCATCTCTGTTCGAATCCGTTCGAACAACACAGTTTGAAGTGACTTTTGTTCGAAAAAAAATTTTAACTGTTCGAACAGACAATATATTTATAGAAATGTTTTATTCGAACGAGGTTTTGAAAACATCGTTATTCGAATAAATATTTAATTGTTCGAACAAAGGCACTGGTTGTATTTTCCGATACGTTCGAATGAGTTTTTTGTGTTCGAATGGATATTTTTGTTCAAATGTATGCATAAATGGTAATTTATTATTCGAACACATTATTTAACGTTCTAACGGTATTGATCAAACAGAATAAAATTTAATTAAAATGATAATAGTAGTACAAATTTAATCAAACATACATCAATTGTTCAAATGTTTACAAACATCATAAATAAAGACAATTAAAAAAATTAAATAAATTATGATTGTGGTGGTAGTGGTGGCATAGGGTTTTGGGACATTATTGACTGGAATTGTTCAAACATTTTTCGGCTATTTAATTGTAGCATATATTCTAATATTGCCTCTAAATCTGCTGCTTGATTTAATCGGGACAACAACTCTTTTTCCTTCGACCTCAATTGTTCTATCTCAAGTGTAGTTTCATCTAACCTCTTAGTCTTGTCATCATTCGATCTAACTTTAGAAGAGAATGACGATGTTGAGGATGATTTCATGCAACTTCCTAATCCCCTCAAATATCCAGAACATGATCCAAGAAATTGAGAAAAGATTTGAGCATCGTTGAGAAATAATTCATCAGATGGATCCGCAACAGTGTTTTTAAGAGATATCATCTTGTCCTACAAAAAGAAAAACATTAAAATTAGTATAGGTAACAAAAATATATTTAGACAATGGAATTAATAAATTTAAACTTACAAAAATATATTTACCCACTTTCCTTACTTTCTCTATGCAGACACCCCTCGTATTGTCTCTAACTCGGCGCTGGTTTACAACAGCTAGCTATATATACAAAAATTAAAACATATATTTTAATTAAATTATTTTATTTAAAAGATATGTAGTGATAAAATACATTGTTCTGGTTCTGGTGATGTTGGCCCACCATTATTGGCAGGTGAATCACACGGGGAGTTAGTAAGTGGTGGGAATGGTTCACGTGTTCTTTTGCATTTAGGAGACATATATATTTGAAATTATAATAAATGTATAAAATGAAACATTAATCTATTTAATTAGACTACTTAAATATTTTTAATTATACATTATAATTCTTTAATTAAATATTTTATAAGTATATTCCATCATGTTAATCATCTTAATTAGAGTACTTAAATATTTTTAAATATTTAATTATAATTTTTTAATTAATTATTTTATAATTATATTTTAACTAATTAATATTTTAAATGTCGTCTCAGAATCATATATTTTAATTATATTTTATTAGAGTACATAAATATTTTCAATAATTCATTATAATTATTTAATTAAATATTTTATAAGAGTATTTAGAGTATTAATCTATTTAATTAGGGCATTTAAATATTTTCAAATATTTAATTATAATTTTTAATTAATTATTTTATAATTATATTTTAACTAATTAACATATTTAATTAGAGTACTTAAATATTTTCAATAATTCATTATAATTACTTAATTAAATATTTTATAAGAATATTTAGAGTATTAATCTATTTAATTAGAGTACTTAAATATTTTCACTAATACATTATAATTCTTTAATTAAATAATGTATAATTAGATTTTAAGTATTAATCTATTTAATTATAGTACTTAAATATTTATAATTATACATTATAATTACATTTTATAATTATATTATAAATATCTATGTAATTGGTACTGTTCGAACAAACACTCAAACTGTTCGAACGGAATTCTGGTCGAGTTAGATTTCGTTCGAACGGATAAAATTCAATTCGAACGGTATTCAGAGTGTTCGAATGGGACCAAACCAGAAACCATTCACGAAACAGTGCAAAAAACTGAACCACAAAACATAATTTTCACATACACTACATCACATTTCAATATAATACATTGAAAACTAAATGATTATCCCTAAATATGATTATTAAATAACTTAGAAAACTATAAAAACTTATCTCTAATTTTTGCAATCCAATAAAAATATTAATCCACAATACCTATATATGCATAAAACACATTAAACGGTTGTTCTATCCCAACAAATAAATGCAACAAATATCAAGATACTTGTAAAAAAAAATTGGAATGAAAAATAACAAAAAAGAAACATATTACCTCTTATCATTGTCTTTTCTCCCTCAAGAATCTCTTCTCTCTCACTTCTTTAAGCTCTCTCTCTCTACAACACTCTCTCAAAGCCTCTGTCGCTCTCTCTCTCTTCCTCTCTCAAACTTCAATCCGAGTAAAAATGATGTGAAATGATCGGATTAATAATATGTGAATTTACGTTCGAACGGATTTTTTAGCAGTTCGAACGCGAAAATTCAAAAAGACCGCCAAATTTTCCACAATATTTTCCCGTTCGAACTAATAATATAAGCGTTCGAACAAAAAAATAGAATATTCTCCAGCATATACCGATAATTTGGCGCGAATTTTCCCTCCAAACAAAAAAAATTCGTTCGAACATACTTTATCTCTATTCGAACTCTTTTATATTCGTTCGAATAGATAATTCTAGAAATATATAAATATACACATAATATTTTCAATATTATTATTAGTATTTGTAAAAAATATATACACGATATAATACTAAGTGTCACTAATAGCATAATACTAAGTTTCTTACCAATCTATAATATTAAGTATTACTAATAGTATAATATTTTATTTAGTATCACTTATAGTGTTATACTTATAATTAGTATCACTATAAGTATAATACTAAGTATCACTAATAGTATAATACTAAGTGATATTATAGTATAGATAGCATAAATATATGAAAACTAATAGTACTATAATACTTTATTATATATTCTAAGTACTTGGTTTATTACTAATATACAAACTAAATATATTAGATATATGTATTTTGTACTTATATTTAATGCAATGTTTTACTATATACTTAGTATATTACTTTATAATGCAATGCTTTACACAATACTATTTTATACTCATCTAATGCATAATATATATACTAGTTACTTACAATATATATAAGTAACTAATTAAATACTCTATACTATATAATATAGATATCTAATATATATTATATATACTAGTCCAAAATTTTTTTATTAGTACTAATATTAGTATTATATACTAATATTAGTAATATAAAACGTATTGTTTTACCTCTTGTACTTATATATATATTTTTTATGAATTATTATATAATTCATTCGAACTTATACCCTTTCCGTTCGAACTTATACCATTTCTGTTCGAATGAAATTATGTTATATATGCCGAGATACAGTTTCTTCTCTGACCCTATTTTGTTGTTTTAGGACCAAATGACACAAAAATAATCGGTAGAAATGATGGGGCTTTACTCCTAAATCATTTCTACCAATTAAAATCTTGGATTATGGTGAAAAACTAGTTTGTAGATTTGGGACTGAGTCGACTCAACCATATCTGTTTGGCTTAGTTCCGTTCGAATGAGCCTAAATTCCATTTGAATGAAATTCAAGACCATTGCCATTCGAATGGAATAGAAGTTCATTTGAATGGACTTTAACGTTATTCGAATGAAATTTTCGGCCATTCGAATTGAATTTTAATCATTCGAACTAAAAGATAATATTTGGCAGCCTTTATTGTTATTTATATTGAGGAATTTCATTTAGCCAATCATGGAAAAGTTAAAGGACCTAGAAGGATACTTACATACCTTACATGAGGATTTTGATTTACTTAATAAATAGATATTGTTAGTTATTATTTTACTATTTTTATGTTGTATAGAACGTTTAACTCTTTTTGGGATGTAATTAATATATGGTTTTTATTTTTAGTGTTTGCTAGCCTCTTTATTATTAATTATATTTTATTCTCATTACTCTTAATGTTCACGATAATTAAAAAAATGATAATATCTTTAAAATAATATTTATTTAATTAAAATATTTTTAAATTAATTACATAAAATTAATTTATGAATTCGTAAATATTTTAATTCATTGTAAATCATAATATATGATATATAGACATTTTTATTTACTTTGAAAACGATAAAAAATTAATATAAAAAATATGTATTATTACAATTTTAACAATATATCTTTTCAATTAAATAATACCGTTCGAACAAGGTAATACTCATTCGAACCAATTATTTTGCATTCGAATAGATTAATTATCTGTTTGAATTAAATTTTATTAGTTCGAACGGTTTATATTTTTGGAGACGATCTAATTCGTCCTAGAATCTCCGGTTCGAACTAATATGTATTAGTTCGAACGGATTTATAAGGTACTCCATGTTTTGAGACGAAATTTAAATTTTGTCTCTGAAAAGTATTTTTATTTCGTCCCTAACAAATTTTATTCCTAAAAATTAAATTTCTTGTAGTGTGCATTGAAGAAGATATAATGCGAAGGGTCGTGTCGTAGTATATTTTGGCCTAAAAAGTACGAACAAGTGGTTGGATTGGTACATGCTACTTGCATGGCTTCTTAACTCGATCTGCCTTTTTAGGTTGTTGTCCCTCCAAAGTTAGTTTAGAGAGAGGTCTTGGTTTGGAATTTTGGGCAGAGAGTTGAAAGCTGGGGGATGCTAGCAAGAGGTTGAAGAATGGTTTTGGATTATGCGTATATGGAATGGATATGTTGCAATTATACAGCTGTATGAGATGACGGGACGAGTTCATAATAATGTATCCAATGGTGGGCCAAGTCTATACATACTGTCAAACACCTAATTCCATGAATTATGAACCATTCAACTTAAGCTACTTACCATAAATATTTCCTACTTAGGGTGCAAATCAATCATTTTCCATCATATATTAATATATGATATGAAAAATGTACAATAATTAAGTGTGAAAGTAAAGTACCTTTTCTCCATCTTGAATATATTGCTATGTATTCAGACATTAAATGGGATCAAGCCCTCTCCAGCATGGCATGCACGGGAAGAAATTATAACTGGGAAAAAATCAGGGTATTGTTTCTTTACTTCTAGTCCAAAATCTCTTTGGTAGATCCTTGATGGCATCTCCAGTACCGGTACGAGCATGTCTAAAACCGGATACTCACAATCCAAGTTCTACGTCTAGAAATTAAAAAAGAAAGTAGTACTCAAGCAATTATGTGGTGCTAGCTAGATGGAATTATTATTAGTTGTTCACGATCATCAGGATTTTGTAAAAGATTCCACGAAGTAGCTAGCATGCATTTCAACAATGGCATGCACGCATGTTAATTGCAAAAGTCGAACCAAAATTAATTTTACAGGTGTACCATGTTGTTTTACAGATCAGGTTATAAAAGCTAAGGTAACATCAAAACTTAAAGGTCGTGTTGAGAACCAGCTGGCGGAATCCGATGTTTTTATTTATTTTTCGGTTAAATCAGAAATAATAAAAAAAAATAACACGTGTGGCTTATATATTTTCCATGAGCAAACAGCTGCATGCAGGTGAGGAGATCAGGATACTGGTGAGTCGGGGACTTTGGTATATGCGTGATATGATAAACAAGTGGGAAAGAAAAATCCAACAAGCTAGGGGAAGGGTGCCAATTAGAGAATTGGCTGGCTCTCTGGGGGCATATTCAACAATCCTGACCATCATTTTGTACCGTAATTATATGTGCAAGTTGGTGTCGATCTTCTGCAGCTATATAGCTGTGGTGAGGTGGTCCATTCAGGGTTCTTGCTGTGTTTGTGACAATGACAGAACCAAAATTGTTTTTAATTATCAGAGTTATACGTAGCTTCGACGTACAATTTGCCTACAAGTACAAGAATCTTTGGAGAATGCGTAAAAGGCCGGATGATTTGTTTGCAAATTCCGCTGTACGTAATATATATAATATAGTACTATCATTTTCGTGCATCTTATCCTTAAGACTCCTCGAGCTTAGCTAGCTGGCCTCTTAGACGTTGGTCCATCGGATTCATATACCTCTTTGGAAGTTTGGAACCCTTTCTTTTAATTAAAAAAAGAAAAAAAGGGGTAAAACAAAATACATCTTATCAGTGAAAAGTGTGTCTTTTGTCTAAATAATTTTGAGGCGCATGTGAAATTTATTTTTGCCCAATTTTTGTGCTTGTGGATTCTGGCAATTGCGCGCAAGTACCGGAGATAACATATATATATATATATATACACACACACACACACATGCACAAAACCAGGGATAGTCTTTTTTTCTGAAATTCAAACCAACCCGGTTTTGGGCCTATGGCTTATCTGTTTAACCCCTTTGACCGCTATTGATCTCCGGTCTTTCATTACTGTGGATGCCATCCTCTTAACCCCTCCCGCTTCCTATAATTGATTAAAAAAAACTATATATCCAAAGGATATAAACGGATAGATTGAAGAGACACTTTCCCAAAAATTTAAATTAATAACAAAAATAGTTACTTAAATTATAGTTGACAGCCTAAACCACCATTTTCACGATCCCTTCTTACTTGAGGGCAAAATATTCTCTAGCAGGCCATTGTTCTCTCCTTTTGTCAACAATTTCCTCGTATTGGTCAAACCCCGGATAGCCTTTCAGTTTGTCAACAAATATCTACACATTTAGAAAAAACTGATCTCGGGTATAAACTCCCACAGCAAAGACCATCAATATCCATCCTGGTCCGTCTGAGCCTAGAAAATTCTGTCCAAACTCCAAATCTCTCACACTCGATCGCAGGCACGCTGGGACATTCATGGGTGCCTGTGTTTCATCTCAGGAGATAAAGACTAGTAAATCTAGAGGTAAACTTGAAGGAATAGGAAGAGGACAAAGACAAGCACAAGAACAAGCAGATTGGTGCAACAACAAACAGCAGTCCAAGACAACAAAGGTGATTAACATGAACTACGGTTGGCTCCATGAAGTCAAGCTACCGATGCAGGCCAAGGCTGTCACCTCCCAGAACCCCAACTGCTTCCTCTGCAGCTCCGACTCCTTGTACATCGGCAAGTGCCCGACACAGGTGCCCCCTGAGGAGGAGCTGCAACCAGGTCATATTTACTTCCTTATGCCTTTGTCTCAGGCCCACCTGCCCCTCTCACTACCTGATTTGTGTGCCCTTGCCATAAAGGTCACCTCTGCGCTCGGCAAGAACGGCGTTGACTTTTCCTCGATCAGATAAAACATCATCATTCCGGTGAGGTTAATTGATGCAGAGATCGGATGTTGCAGGGCTGTTAGATTCGTCAGGGCTGTTTTGAAAAGGAAGATCAGTGTTTCGAGTTCTCGTTATTAACTCAGGGTCAGGATAATTTTAATTCTGTCCAACGTTATTAATGTAAGGCATATAAGAAGGTACTAGCTAGTTTTCCTGATCAAATCAATAAGAACTTCACTTCCGAGATGTGCTGCTGCCAATTTAAGTAACAATATACTGTCAATTTCTCAAAGAAAGTAATTTTGGTAGCCTGTAGAAATGTGGACGAAAATGCGTAAGAATGTTTGAACATTATGTGGGGGAGCTCTATCTGATGCTCAGAAGAAAAGGTGAAGTGAAAAAGTGGGAGATCAGCCTATTCGGTCTCCTGTTGCATGTTAATTAATAATTAGTGTATGTCATTTGGTGCTGCAAGTTTAGCAAAAGCAAGGAGTCATCAGTTTTTATATGAAATCTTGTTGGTCATATTTATTTGCGTGATGGTTCTAAATGAATTCATTTAAATGATATTTATTTAAAATGTTGTATAATATGTGAAAGGAGATTTTTCCCTCAAGCAGAAAGCCTAGATACAGGAAGCCCAGGGGCTGGATGGCCCCACGGCCAATTAAGGGCCCTCGGCCTCAAAGTTGAGGTCGGCTCATGGCTATAATCACGCGAAAAGTCCCTAAGACTTTGTTTAGTTACATAGTTAAGATGAAATGTTTTGTTAAAAGTTGGATAAAATATTGTTATAATATAATTTTTTAATATTAATTTTATTTTAGAATTTGAAAAAATTGAATTGTTTATTATAATTTGTGTGAAGTTATAATGATTATATTATATGAGATGTGATATTTTAGTTTTGTGTAACTATACTAGTCCTAAGTGTAAGGGAGGAGAGGACATATCACCCCAGCATGCCCCTATGACACCTAGTCTCAGAGAACCTATGCAAATAGGTAGACGAGAAATGTGGAAAGCTCTTGATCTTCTCACAATAAGGGAAGAGGAACTTGACAACATGCACCTATAGGATAGAAGGAATAAGAAGCAACGTCGCATTAATTCCACTATCCAAGAAGCCATACTGCATTAAAGGATACTGACTAAGGAATAGTTAAGGGGACACATATCCCTGACATAGGGTATGAACTCCCCCCAATCCCCTCCTGGGCGAAGTCGGGAAACTTAGCATAAAAACCAATCCCCAAATATGAAAAACTCTATCTGATTCTTTTATTTTCTCGCACGAACTACTAAAGTGATACTGACTTAAGTATTAAAAATTTCCCAACATCCACCAAGGCTCTCGACTATATATGTTTTCTTTAAGTGTGCAGGTGTGAGACCAAAGACTTAAGTCATTGGAGCCTAGCCCACAGGCGTATGAAATACAATGTTAACAATATATATGGTTAAAAATGAGAAAATTTAAGATACAAATAATATTAAAATAAATATTCATTTTCACATACTTACCCTAATTAATCACTGCAAATATCTTACTTCTTGACACGAGAAGGAACCCAATTGCGGTGAGAAAGATGATAGATTACGACATCCTCCCCATTCAATCAAACATAAAAATTTGAATCTTTTAAATTAAATTATGTCAACTAAATTATATATATATTGTGTAAAAGTTTTTAAATAGAATTATTCGTACATAAAAATAGTAATCTCAGCGATTCCATATTTATCATGCGTGTAGATCAAGCCTAAAGTTTAAAGTGGGTTGTCACTTCGAGAATGTTTAGATAATAAGATAAGATGAAAATTTTATGAATAGTAATGAAATAGTTTGTAAATAGTAAAGAAATTATGATGTTTTATGAGATTTTTTGAAAGGAGAGAGAAAAATTTGAATAAAAATATTATAAAGTTAAAATATGATTCAAATATATATTTTTAATATTATTTTTATTTTTGAATTTTAAAATGTTGAATTATTTTTTATATTTTATATGTAAGTTTAGAAAAATTATAATAATTAGATAAAAAAGTTGAAGATTTAAAATTAAAAATTATTTATATTTAAGTAATGTTGAAGAAGAAAATGAGATGAGATAAAATGAGATGAAACTATCTCATTTTTTAAATATAATTCCTTATAGCATTAGCATTGATTTCATAAATAGCCTAACCAAATGTAAAATATAATGAATTTCATTAAAACACAGCTATATTGGATTAGCCAAAAGGATTAATGTGAAATTTTGAGTGACAGTAAATATATTAGTTCTTTTAAATTTGAAGGGTTACTATTCACCAACTAAATTTATTTTTTATTCTTATTTATTTCCCTAACAGTCAAAGATTGCAAACATTATTGTGAGCTCAGGCGCGAGCATGAGTTGGGCAGTTCCAAGCACGAGTATGAGTAGGAAGTTTTTCTTTTCCTTTCTCAATAATAGAAATTAAAATTATTATTATTTAAAAAATTATATTATATTATTATTTTGATAAATCTAATAATTAATTTAATATAAAATTATAAATAAAAAGATTTTGAATTTTAAAAAAATATGTACATTTTATCAAATTTTAAAAATAATTTTAATACAACCACGTGAATGCTGTGCCACGAAAATCTACAACCTTCATAACGTGCCACCTGGGTTTTCTTTTTAATAAAAGAAATGTTGTCATTAGTCAACATTTCATCGTTTTCTGTCTACATTGTCGTGTATTTAAATGCATAGAAGTCTTCGGTAAGATCCAGAATACAGAATAGTGAATGGGTGGGTCTCCGCTGGCTCCCGCTACGTCATTTTCATTTTATTTTATATTATTTTTTTAATATTTTATAAAAAATAAAAAAAATTTGTAATATTCTTAAATAATATTTTTTTAATCATTAAATAAAAAAGAAAAAAAAAAATAAAGCAGGATCCCATGACCCCTAGCTCTAGCTTTTTCCATAGTGAATACTCAGTCCAAAAAATTCAAAATTCACGTGTCCATATCTATGTTCCTTAGATTATAGAGTATTTTGAATTTTTTTTCCTAATAAATTTGATTTAATTTCAAAGTCAAAATTCCCTTCCCTCAAAACACCTAAAATTTATTGTCATGCCACCGAGACTCCATTCCGCATTTATAAGTTCAAGAAATATAATAATCGAAAAATATTTTAACAATAAAAAAGATATTGTTATATTTAAGATTATATAAAATTAATTTTATAAATTAATATACTTTTACTTGATTATATAAATTTACACTATTTTATCAAAAAAATAGTGTCATGCCACACAAAATTGATATAGTTTGTCAGATTATAAAATTACTTTTATTATAAAATAGATCTGATAAATTACATAAAAATATATTAATTTATAAAATTACTTTTATATAAAGGAAATGATACGGATCCCGCTGGGAGATCTCGTTCATTTGTCCCGCTCAACCTTTTTTTTTTTTTTAAATTTGTTTTTACAGAAAAATTAAGAAAATGTTCTTTAATTATATTGTAAATTTTATTATTTTTTCAAAATATTTAAAAGTGTTAAAAAAATGATTTGAACAAAATATTTAAAAGTGTTTTTTTTTATTTTTTTCATCTCATTTTTTAACACTTTTAAATATTTTGAAAAAATGAATAAAATTCACAATATAATTAAATATAATTTTCTTAATCTTTCTAAAAAAAATTCAGAAAAAAAAGTTAGAGCAGGACAAGTGAACGGAATCTCCCAACGGAATCTCTAGCATTGTCCTTTCTATAATGACTTTGTAGTTAAAGTATTTCTCTTAAAAAAAAAAAAAAAAAAAAAAAAAGACATCTGTCCAACTTATTAGGTTCCCAATAAGTGATTATTGCTCACCAAATTTTCTTAGAATTGGCCGAAGAGTAAGTATTTTCATTATCGACGTTTCTTCTTATTAGCCTTCCCAGCATCAACCCATCAAATTTGACTAAAAAAAAGGTCTAAAACGTCAAGATCTTGCTAATAGGTATATTCCCATTGGCCATTGTATTCACATGATCCTATCTCTCTCTCAGAAATTTTATGATTACTTGTCATTAATCTTGTACTCTCCTAATAGAGTAATTACATATATCTCTATCGTCTTGCGATGATAAAAAGAAAGAGAGAGAGAAGGGGGGTGGATTGGACGAACTATCAACTAAATTATAATGTTTATCCTAAAAATATGAAGAGTTGTAATGTGTTTCTTAAACTATCAATGGTTTCAAGGTACTTCCTCAACTGAGATGTTAGTCATGTTAGATAAATGAAAGATAAGTCTTGTGCTATAATTTTTAATGGTTAGATCTTAAATGCATGAGAGCATGCACTTAGATAGTACGTAGTTTAATCATGTGTAAATTACAAATTGAACGATAATTTAATAATTTTAAATTGTGAAATATAATTCAGAAATAAAATATGTAATCTCAAGAATTTGATAGAGTCAAGAAAATGGAAATCTTATGACTCAAAATAATTTCTGTAAGAGTATGAATGTTATATATAGTCATGGAATACTGTGCAAGTTTCATGCAGTCGCTTTGAAAAAGAATATGTTCACTAAAAAAATTAATTTTTTTCATATAGATTTCGTATTTATTTTTTTTTTAAAGTAATTATGCGGCACTTGCATAATCATGATTGCAACTATTATTTTTCTTTCTAGTAATATATAGGTATAAATGCTATATACATTCTATATTTTTTATGGAAAATATTTAATATAATATGATTTATATATTGTGTCTATTTATTTTTAAATTATAAAAAATATTTGAATAAAAATACAATTATAAGAAAACTCAATCCCAAAAATGTAGGTCCCTCGACTCTAGGCATTGGATGGCAGCTCAACTTTGATAACCTGAGAGAGCCTATTAGAGGTTAAGGCCAATCCTAACTTCAGGTGATCTTAAGTCCAAAACATACACTATTTTATAAGAGAATTCTCATTCGGGTATGTAAAACTCATCTTTTCTCAAAATTTGAAGAAAATAGTTCAAAATATCCTTCAAATGGATTATGTATTTCATCACTAATTTACAATTTGTTACGGTATCACTGCTAAATCTAGCAAATACTGTGCACAAATGTATAAATTTTTAATTCATTTTTCTCTCCTCTTTTTACTTTTTTTCCACTACCAAATTGACCTTTATTTTGTCTCAGCCCCTCAATTTATTTCGTGCCATCTTCCCTTCCTCAAAGAATGGTTTTGCTCATCGATCTCGTAGATCAGAATTTGCATTAGAAATGCTTCAAATCTACAACACGGTTCAAGCATTCCGTTGCCTGCCTAAGGTAAAGTTTCTAAAAAAATTCTCCCGATTGCGCCTCCTTTTCTGAGTGAATTTTGGGTGTGCTTCAATCTCTTCTCTTTCAATCTCTCTATTCTCTTTTTGATAAGCTATGTAAAAATTTATAGCAAATGAAATCTAAGATATTTTAGCATTTTTTTTTTTTAAATAAAACTATCTTCATTGATCACTTTGTATTAGTCATTACAATAACTCTCCCTCTCTACAATTCTTCGAATACACTCAGGTATATCTTCTATCCAAAACAATTCAGACTATAAAAATAAGCTTTCCTTTGTTAATGTATGTGCTGCCTCATTGTTTGTTCTATGAGTAAACTATACTAACCAATTTGTCCTATGCTTCAATAATTGTTTCATGCCTTCTATTAAACTTCCATAAAAAAATAGATCTTCGGTAGTAGTGTTAACAACAGTTACTACCACTTGAGCATCCTCCTTAAACAACACCTTGCCCAGTCTTAGTTCTTTGCACACATCCAGAGCCTTCCACAATGCATAAGCATTGGCAATAGCAGGTTGATCAACATTATACTTCTATCCCTCCATAGTAACTAACAATTCGTCATCTTCATTTTGGGTGCTGCGGTTGGAAAGTTTTATTTTTCTTGGTTCATCAACTCGCAACACTTGTTTCATTTTAGGTTGATACCTTGAAAACGATTTCTTCCTAGTTTGTAGGAAAATTTGGGTGGAAATTTTTATGTTAATCGGTTGATGGCTTAGAAATATCCTGCATGGTTGATTCTCTGACACGAACAATTTCAGTTAGAAAAGAATACATATTTACTTTACATGATTTCCTTTTCCAAAGATACCGAGCATGTATTGTCAACCTTTTAAATTCGCTAGAAGGTGTACTTGCTATTAATTTTCTTTTGTTTCACTAAAAGAGAAATAGTGGCAAGCCACCAAGTTGTAATCTTTCTAGTCAAAGTTTAATAAATGGATGACTTTAAGACACATTTTCTTTTAATCTTTCTAGTCAAGAGTTGTAGCCAAGCCAAGTCCATGAACCCCATTGGTTTCAAGCCTTTAGCTCTTATGAATGCTCTATTTAGTGCCAAAATGAGAATTAGGAGATTGGTTAAAATATGCTGCTTATACTTTCAAGCATATGGTGTAATGTCAACTCTAAGGTACTGTACCTACTCCATCATTAAGTTTAGAAGATTGTACCAAGCATATAATCTAATGCTAACTTTAAGTAAACCTCTAAGATGGTATGGAGTATGCCAACTTGTAGATTATTTAAACTCCAAATTATTGAAGACATTCAATAGACCACCGAAGATCCAACGGCTACAAAGCCATATATGGCAACCAAGCCACACAAAGACCCAATGGCTATAAAGCCATATATGGCAACCGAGATCTAAAATCTTCCCATATCCCATTAATCATTCCTCTGTAACGTTACAATCCAGCTTGTATTTTCTTACTCATTTCTATACATAGTCTATATATAACGGAAGACTCTCATGCATGTTCTCACGGTGTGTGAGACATTTACACAAAAAACTTGGTTCTCAACTGTCTTTAGGGTATCAAGAGCCGTGTGAGAGTGCAAGAGAGTCTTCCTCTCAACAAAAGCATAGCATCCATATCTCTAAGTGTCAATAATTTTGTCATTCTTCGCCTTAATCAAGGGAATTACCCCTTATGGAGAGGACAATTGTTGGCCTTGGCTACCTCATCGACCACCTCATTGGTGACTCCCTTCCACCATCCAAATTTGATGCCCAAACTGATGATGAATCCCTCACTACCAAGCAAGAGTCAATCTTACCTCCACTAGAGCAAGGCGGATCTCGTCTTCTCCAAGGCTGGATTATTGGGACCTTGTTCGAAGAAGTCCTCGGTCTCATGGTTGGCTTGGAGTCTTCTTATCAAGTTTGACAAGCTCTCACAACACCATATGCCTAGGTCTCTCAAGAGAGAGAATTCCATTTAACTCAAGAATTGTCCTATCTAAAGAAAGAACTGATCATTTCTCTTGATGAACACCTACGAAAATTCAAAGGGTTGTGTGACAATCTCATAGCTATTGGTCGGCCGATGGATGAGAAGATGAAAGTATTCTCTCTTTTGAACAACTTTGGACAGAAATATGAACATTTCATCACCTCCATGCTGAAATTGCCAATGCTTTCATACACTGAGTTTGTGTCTCTACTTCAAGGGTTTGAGCTTTGTTCCCATCTCCAGAATTCATTCCTCTGTTGTGTTTTATAGTGTCACAAAATAGGCACCCACAGGTAGCGCAACTCTGGTAGAAATTTCTCCTCCAAAGGTTGTAGCTTCACCTAGCCCAACCAGCCCTCTCAGCCTCCCACTAGCACTGCTCGTCAAGGTTCCTCTCAAAATCGGCTATCTGGTGGCAAAAACCCAGCCCAAAATGTTTAGCATCAAATATGTGGAAAGAAGGGAAACGTGGCACTCAAATGTTGGCATCATTTTGATCATGCCCTTCAACCTGATGATGTCCCATAAGCCTTAGTTACCCTTACACTCAACAACACTGTCCAGGACATTGAATGGACTGCTGATATTGGGGCCTCTACGCACATGACTGGTAACTTAGGTATGTTTAAAAATCTTCAATGTTATCTTGGTAACGATGCCTTTCTTAGTGGCGATGTTACTTTACATGAAATTACACATATTAATGATACTATCATTGGGTCTAGTGATTCTTAGATCAAAGTGAAGGATGTTTTACTTGTTTCTGATCTTGCAAAAAATCTTTTATTTGCTAGTCAACTAACATTAGATTACCCTTATCTTTGTGAATTTTATAGGTTAGTTTTTCTATTAAGGAAAAGGCGACCAACCACACACTACTAAACGTGCGATGAAATGGTAATCTATATGTCTTGTCCCCTCCTCTTGAAGCTCACTTCTCCACTCGATTCCAATTGGTTCCTGAAAAAGTGTGTCATCAATGGTTGGTACATCCTCAAGCCTCTACGCTTCAAGTTCTTTGCTCTAAATGATTTATTCAAATTATTTTGCAAAAATAAAGGGACTTCTTTATGTGAAAGTTGTCAATTAGGCAAAATGAGTAAATTACCTTTTTTATCCTCCACTCATCCAACTCACAATGTATTTGATAAAATCCACTGTTACTTGTGATGCCCTGTTCCTGTTTTATCTATCCAAAAATTCTAGTTTTATGCATGCTTAGTTGATGGTTTTTCAAAATACATGTGGTTTATTCCTCTTTGCAAAAAATCTTATTTCTTTAATGCATTTGTCTTATTTGAAAAATACATTGAACTCCAATTTAACAAAAAAAATCAAAGTTTTTCAATTTGATGGAGGCAGTGAATTTGCCAACTACCAATTCAACCTATATCTTCAACAACAAGGTATCTTGCATCAATATTCTTATCCTCATACTCCCAATCAAAATGGCTCGGTGGAACACTAACACCTCATTATTCATTAATTAGGTATAACTATGCTTTTTCATAGTAATTTATCTAACCATTTCTGGGTCGAAGCCTTTACTACTGCTGTCTTTTTAATTAATCTCCTTTCTTCCACCGCCATCAACCTTTAATCCTCTTTTTCTGTTCTTTATTATCATTTTCGAATTATATGTCACTTGTTTTCGAATCCAAATGTTATCCTTACACTTAGGACACTAAGCACAATAATTTTGACTCTAAAACGCTACCTTGTATTTTCATGGGATACATTGACCATTTAACCCTCCCTCTTATTTGATAAGTCTACATTCTCATTCAAACAACTTGGGAACCTTCATTTAACCCCCTCCTTTGTTCAGGTACTCTCTACTTTTTATGAATGACGTTATCTTATTTCAAATACTAACACAACATATATCTCTAGTATTTCTTCCTTCCAGGTCTGTCCTCCTGATCATATCCCATTCCATAAATGGGTGTATCTACTTTACCTCCTGACTCTACCTCTCCTCCTCATGAGACAGCTTCGCGAGACAATTCTTTTCGGCCTGACCATTCTAAGTCTCCATATTTGTCTCCCGACAACTCCTCTACACACTCCCCATCTCACCACAACATGGTCACTCACTCCAAGGTTGGTATTCACAAACCCAACCCCAAATATGCTAATCTTCATACTCTTGTTGACCTTCGATAGGAATCTAATACTTTTCAATCTGCTCTCCAACATCCTGGGTGGTACACGGCTATGCAAGATAAAATCCAAGTCCTCTACGACAACAACATGTGGACTCTTGTTCCTTGCACTCTATCCATGGATGTAATTGGCTGCAAATGGGTCTTTAAGACCAAACTCAATGCTGACGGCTCCTTTGATCGCTTAAAAGCTCATCTTGTTGCGAAAGGCTTCCATCAAACGGATGGTGTCAACTATACGGAGACTTTTTCACCTGTCATCAAACCTTGTACCATTCGAATTGTACTTAGTTTAACTTTTTTTCATCATAGGGACATCTAACAGTTTGACGTCAAGAATGTATTTCTCCATGGCGACCTAAAAAAAGTTGTCTTTATTGACCAACCCCCAGGTTTTATCCATCCTAGTCTCTCCTCTCATGTTTGCAAACTCAACAAGGCTTTATATGGTTTAAAACAAGCACCTTGTGCTTGGTTTGATAAGTTTATTAACTTTCTTATTTTGTATGGGTTCTTTTGTAGTACAGTTGAGTCCTTTCTCTTTACTTATCACTCTGCTCATGGTACTATCATTCTTTAATTATATGTTAATGATATTCTTTTAACTGGTTCAAATCCTAGTTACCTTAATAATTTCATTACTACCCTTGGTCAACAATTTGCCATGAAAGACCTTGGCTCCCTTCACTGTTTCTTGAGTATTTAGGTTACTCACACTCCTAATGGTCTTATCTGATCAAAAGCCAAATATGATCTGAACATTCTTGACCGCGCAGAAATGCGAGATTGCAAACCTATGGGTATCCCCATGATGCCAAAAACAAAATGTCTTTCTACTGATGTTCTCTACTCAAACCCTGCTCATTATTATAGCATTGTTGATACCCTTCAATATCTTACCCTCACTCGCCTTGACTTAGTCTTTAGTGTTAACTTTGTCTCTCAATTTATGCATTAGTCCACTATTGCCCATTAAAAAATGGTGAAACGTATTCTTCGATATTTACATAGTACAATTAATCTTGGCATTCATTTTACCTCTCACTTTGCCCTTGATCTTTACACTTTTTCAGTTGCAAACTGGGCAAGTTGTCCTTAAACTCATTGCTCTACAACTGGAAACTGTATTTTCCTAGGTAGCAATTGTATCTCATGGTCCGCTAAGAAACAACACATTGTTTCCAGATCCAGTTCGAAGCTGAGTATCTAGCCATGGTCCACACTACTACAGAACTTATATGGATCTCTTTTCTACTTTGCGACCTTGGTGTTCACCTCTCAACGTCGCCTATTCTTTTCTGTGATAATTTAAGTGCTCTTCATATGACAGTTAATCTTGTCTTTCATGCTCGAAGCAAACATATTGAGATTAACTATCACTATGTTCGTGAACAAGTTGTCCTAGCTAGGCCTTCTCCAAACTCAGCATATTTTGGTATCACTTCAACTTGCAAATATCTTCACCAAATCTCTTGGGCTACTTGCTCTTTCTTCTCTACGTACCAAACTTGGCTTTCTCCCTCGGCATAATTTACGGTGAGTATTGAAGACATTCAGTAGACCACTGAAGACCTAATGGCTACAAAGCCATATATGGCAATCGAGACCTAAAATCTCCCCATATCCAGTTAATCCTTCCTTTGTAATGTTACAATCCAGCTTGTATTTTCTTTACTCATTTCTGTACATAGTCTATATATAATGGAAGACTCTTATGCATGTTCAAATGGTGTGCGAGACATTTACACAAACAATTGGTTCTCAATTGTCTTTACATATTTCCTTTGTTTTTAACTATAGTACCTAGAGATTTTGTAGAAACCATTTTAATTTTTGCCTCTCTTTTTGTTGTAACTAGATAAGGTATTAATTTTTGCCTCTATTTTTGCAGTAGTTAGAAACCATATCAATTTTTGCCTCTAATTTTGGTTGAGTTTTTATTAAAACATGAGCTACTTTTCATTTAGAATTTTACAAATTTCTTAATTGAGCTTAATTGAGTTGCATGATCCTAACTTTTTTTAGCTTTGAAGGACAGATTCACAAACCATGGAAGGGAAGAGTATTGTGCTATGTGAACTATTCTAAAAAAATATTGTGAATTTAATGGAGTTACATGCCTGACAAATGCAATATGAGAAATGTATTCTGCACGTGAAGTTATATGTCTGCTCTTTAGCTTTTCTTACTCATGCTTGTTTTCATTAGTGGGGAGTTGACTTATATGTTAATCATATATATTTGTAAACGTATATGCTGTCCTCCACTTTCTTCCATTATGAGTAAAATAATATTTATTCATCTCATTTCTATATTATGTGAGTATAGAACCTGTCCTTCATTGAAAACATAGAGTAGAGGATTCAGAGTGCTAGCCTATTATTAGATGCAATTTTAGAACATTCTTTCCCAAATGGGCATGAGCACGGGGATTCCAAGTGTACTCTCTGGATTCCAAGTGTGAAATAGTGTTTTTAAATATGTATGCGATGTTTGTCTTATTTACTTTTGAGACATATGCAATGGTTTGAAGGCACAAAAACTCTTCACCACCCTCAAAAAGTTGTATGTTGGAATCATTGTTTGGTAATTTTCACATTTATAATCAAGGTATGCTGCAGTTATGATAAGTTAGATGCTAATGGTGCAAGTCAAACTTGCATCATTTCACAACAAATACTTGAGAAGCAAGAAGATTAAGAAAGAGATTATTTGCCTCACAAAAGAAAGACTTGAGCTGAACCAATAGAGAGAGGAGAAGGAAATTATAAGGATGAACACCTCAAGTTTTCCTCCAATACAGCAAGAGTATTTCCATTGCATCCAATTGGAAATACTTGAGAATAAAAGGTCTACAAAACTGTGACTGTGTTTGGCATGAGCTGGAAATGAATTTTTTTCAATAAAAAACAATGTGGCCACTTTTGGAAGTTCTATTTAATCATTTTTTGTAAAGAACACAGCACAAACTTGGAATCCTATGTGTGAATGCATATTGACTACAACACACCACAAGTAGATAGTTATATTTTTATTCTTTTTTGTAAATAAAGTAAGCAAAGTTGATACACTAACTTTGAGTAGTTACTAACTACATGGAAGCTGCCACTTTAGAAGTAGCCACTTCATAGTTGGATTGTGTGTTCTCTCTTTTGAAATTATGAGGGTGGCACACTAAATTGCCTTGTATGAATATTGTGGTGTATTTTGGATGTATGAATATTAATTTGGATGAATGAATATTGTGGATGTATGTATATAAATTGTATGCAAATGATAGGGTAGTATCAAGTATGTATGTATGGACTGTATATATGCAAATGAATAGAATGTAGATAGGTTGTTGCATGTTTGACCACATTTCTTAACATTGAATGACATCCAGGTTTGTAGACGTGCAGTAACCCTATCTCTAACTCGAGTGTTTCTTGCTATGTTAGACGTGCATGAACTAATATGTGATAGGTTATGTTAAATTGGAATGGAAAGCATTACAGCCACCACTATCAGCTGCTGTTAGTGTAATTTTTTTTTTTTTTTTTTGGCCTTTTGTTATATGCATTTTTTAATAGTATTAAATATTTAAAAAAAAATACAACATCATTCAAAAACACTTTCTTAATTACGAAGTAAAAAATAATTTATTTATGAGCGGTAGTTCCAGCGGGAGCTGAAAGCGATATGCTTAGTATTTTTCAATTGAAATTGAGTATGGCATATCATTTATTTAAAAAAAGGACAAGTGGGCCGCACTTGAAGTTAAATAACACATCCTTACTTAATTGCACGTATAATTTATTGAAGTTAAGATTACATCTTGTACAAAATAAGAATATAACATTAGGCTAAACATGGTGAAATGTAAAATACAATTACTTAAGCTTGACTATATATTTGCCATAAATGTTTGATCAGATTTGATTGGAGTTAAGAATGAAGTCCTTGATCTCAAATGTGATGATGACGTTGAATAAAGTTAACAAATTCATTTTTATGCTCATGGGACACTAGATCTTGGGATATTCATTGTATTTTTCATAAACAAAGTCTTTTACTCCAAGATATGAATATTGCTATCTTTTACAATCATATTATATAAAATTATGCATGCTATTGTAATTTCCTTTCACGATTGTTGATAAAAAAAATTATGCATGCTATCGTAATTTCCTTTCACGATTGTTGATAAAAAAATCATGTAGGTCCATGTAAAATTACAATTATCTTGAGAATTTTCTTTTGAAATTATAAAAAATAAATATTCTCATAATATGCACAATAATTTTTTAAGATTTTTTTTCAGAATTATCGAAAATGAATATTCTCGTAATATATTTTGAGAATATTTTCATTCTATAATCTCTTATTTTTATTTTTTGAATCAATTTATATCTTGATTTAGCTTATAAATTTGAATTAATTTAAATAAGACATAATTATATGAGAGTGTATATGAAGGGATATTAAAAATATCAAAAAATATGAAGATATTATTAATAGTTAGAAAAAATATTTGAAATGAATATAAAATATTAAAAAATATAATATTTAAATGATATAAAAATAAATAAATTAATGTATAGTATATTATAAAAATTAATATATAAAATAAAAAAATAAATTTTAATAATAAATTTTAAATAATAGAATGAATCCATTGAAAATGTCTTAGGATTATAAGCCTCCGCAGTCCACAAGTATTTCAAAGATAGACTTTTGAAGGTTACGTGTGGATTAGCCTCATGCTTCAAACCTTTGGCTCAATAAGTATATATCCTTTCCCTTAAATAAATAAATAAAAGAAAAAGTCTACGGTACCCAACAAAACAAGAGCAACCACGTGTACAAAGATTTGATGACCTTGTACTCACAAAATCATGAATGCACCTCACATGTGGCTGCCTAGGTTGCAGATCAGAGCCAACAATGTCACGTGCTATGCTGCAGAAAATAAATAAGAGTACGCCCGTTTCGCAATAAAATACACCAAAACCAATAATTTCCACACTCAATATGGGGTAGTAGCAGCCTCCGACCTCACACCATTAAATCTAGCATTAAGACGGAAATTTAATGGTCCATCCAACGGTCTATAAATTGTTCAACTACCATTTGCACTGCTGAGTACTGCAAATCAGATAGAAAAATGGCCGCTGCCTTGCTTATGCTCATTGCTCTAGCCATATCTCACGGTTCAGCACAAGGGGCTGCACCATCGACAAGCCCCAACACAAGCGCTGGAACCCCGGAGCCGGTGCCGCTTCCTAAAGCAGCAGAGGAATTCCTCCAAGGACACAACCAAGCAAGGGCAGCAGTTGGGGTCGGCCCTCTAACCTGGAGCTCGCAGCTAGCTAACGCCTCGAGCCTGCTCGTCCGGTACCAGAGAAACAACATGGGCTGCAAATTCGCAAACTTGAGCAGCAGCAAGTACGGTGGAAACCAGTTGTGGGCAGGCGGCCAGATCGTGACACCAAGCATGGCCGTCGATGTGTGGGTGAAAGAGAAGGAATACTATAACCACACCGACAACTCGTGCCTGCCGGATCATCGGTGCGGCGTCTACACTCAGGTGGTGTGGAGGAAGTCTCTGCAGTTGGGTTGTGCTCAAGCTGCTTGTGTGAAGGAGGACACCAGTCTAACAATCTGCTTCTATGATCCTCCGGGGAATGTTGTTGGGGAGAGCCCTTACTAGCTAGAGATTTGTAATTAGAGATTTGTGAACTTAGGATCTGGTTTTAAAGCTTCTTGCATGGTTATGGAAGTTTTGATGTGAAATAAATGTTTGATGTGCAAGTTGTTATCTTTAAATTGCAATAATCCGAAGGTCTTTACTTGCAATTAGTATAGCTTAAGCATAAGAAAGAAATGGGTAGGAGAGATCACACAAATTGTAGAGCAAAGAGAGAATGGAATGACGAAAATGTGATTCATGTTGAGTTATACTAAACTAGAGGAAAATTTGTGCAACTAGAACTAATCTGGGCACCATAAAAGGTGGATTAATGAGCTTATTATTATGGATAAAGAATCAAAGACCCTCTCAAGTCCATATTAGAATTTGAGTATTTGAAGTATGAGAGAAATATATACATGAAATGGTCTTGGTTTGCAACATTTCTCGAACATTTACCCTCCATTTGGATGTTGAGCAAAGTTAAGAAGAGTTAAATTTTTTTTATAAATAGTAGTGAGTTAAGATTGTGGAGTGAGTTTTGTGAGGTATATCTAATATAAGTTTAGATGTATTTGAATGTTAAGATGAGTTTAAATATAGTTATAGAAAGTTAAAAAATATTGTGGATCTGTGTGTAAATAGGTGTTGAGTTAAAAAAGATCGTGGATCCCATGTATAAAGATATTTTAAGTTGAGACGAATTTATAAATTTGATAATTGAGTGTTTAGATGTTAAACTCAATTTAAAATTAGACTGAACTGAATTAATTTTAGTTGAATCTAAATTCCAAATGGAGATTAATATTGTCAAGAAATTTACATATACATCAATAAATATAGGAAGATCCACTTCACGTATATATCTATAAACATAACCTGATGCATTGATCATCTCTCTATGGCAGAATTTCTGAGGATAAAGACTAAAGAGTCTTGATGTCTTCAATCTCCTTATTTTAAAAAATGTGATAAGAAAACTGTTGTTAACAAATTGACCTCGCCCTGTGCATTATTATAAACTCACCGAAATGTGTAAGCAAGAAGTAGGATGCCCTTTTGAGATTGTTAGCCGGGCCACCGTAAATGGACAGATGATAATAATTGAACCAAGAGAAAGAGAACCTTTTCCTCCATTTTCTTCTTCACAGCTTTCAGTCACAAGCATTAGTGTGTTCACGTGACAATATCCCCCATTTTTTTGAAGAGATTTTGATTAAGCACTGTCTTATATACCACATCCTCTCACTCTACTTTTTAATTTCACAAAACAAAACAAAACTCCTATTGAAAAAATGACACAAGTCGGAGTAGAAATCACAAGAACTGGACACACTTCACAAGTGCTAATAACTTTAGATCTGTTATTAATTGAGGTTAAATCGATGGTGAATCTAAGACTCGGTTCATATAAATTTGTATAAATTCATACAATTTTATTTTTATTATCTTATAGTATCATTGTCTTAAATGCATAAAAATTAAATAAAAGGCGGAGGGCAAAGAGTAGTCATGATACAGTTTAGACTAAAAAAATGCACCTTGAAACAGATTATTTACAATTCTCAATACAAAATCTCCCTTCTTTCACAAAACTACAGCAATGTAGGATAACATGGCCAGATGGAGATCACATAATGCGAGTAACCAAAGCCATAGATCAAACTTGTATCCTCCCTTTTCCGGCTTCACATTCTACTTTGTACAAAGATGATAGTAATTTCTCCTAGTATACACAGTCTTATGATACTTTGTACAAAGATGATAGTAATTTCTCCTAGTATACAGTCTTATGAACATTGCATTCTACTCCAAGTATTAAGCAGCAGGCAATGCAAGCAAAATCACTTAATCAGGTCTTTGGAAATCAAATACCGAAAGGTGAAGTTGTGAGGAATCCACTCGATGCTCTTGCGAGATTTCCCTATCTTACATTTCTTGACACTCTTCCTCAAAGATTCGGGTAACGACTGTTGGATCATCTCTATCACTCCAGCTGGACACAAACCAGAGTCCTTCACAAATGACTCCACCATCTTTGGTAAAAGGATTTTATGATTCTTGCTTACACCAAAGGTAGCTCGAATGTACTCATCTTTTGCAGCTTCCAGTTCTTGAACTACTCTCTTGGTCGTGTACACACGAACCTAAACGAAACAAAAAGACTAAAAGATTAAAATGATTCCCAGTTAGTAGCAAGTCGTACCACATGATATGATAGCAGTTCTATCCTTCATCATATGTTGAATTTGTTTTGACTTTTAGATGTTTATGAGATAGAAACACTGGTGCAGAACTTGCATAGTTTCACACCACTGAATAACTTTTTTTAGGATCCAAGCATATTTGGGGGGGGGGGGGGGGGGGGGGGGGGGGGGGGGGGCGCTGCAGTAGACTATACTCGGGAATAATAAGCATCTGTACAGAAGAAGCCATGAGAATGAAATGATTCATAAAACTGAAAAGCCATAAAATAAATAGTACCGCAGGATCAGAATGGCTTCCCGAACAGAGAGCGAAGTGTAAGAGAGGCTCTGGATGCTCAATTGAATATGCTTGCCGTTCATCTCCAGATTTGAATTTCGATCTTGAAGAAAGTAACATGCGAAGCCACTACAAGCACAAGCAAGCTTTATAAGCCTCACTACAGATATGAATTCGGAAGAAGCTCCAAGGTAAATTACAAACTGAAAGGAAAATAAAGTTTAGCCGTCTTGTGGAAAATATTCCTAAATTTGAGCTCCTACTGAGGTGAGCGAAAATAAATAAGGGGACAGGCTTAAGAACTGCTATGCAGCAAAAATGTTTTTGTGTTTATTAAGGAGAAACTTTAAAGGCCAGCGATCGAATCTAAGACCAGATCATTCCACCAGATTCGAATGAAGAGCATTCAGAAAAGATATTAACACTAATGAAACCAAAGATTTGGGATCCACCTGTCCAGGACGAGACATTCGGCAACCTAGAATAGAACTCTGTATGGTGTCTGGACTGATGATGTGACCCCCAACGTTGTATGCTGCCTGTTTTTTACAAATTTGTAAGAAGACAACTAATCACAGTGGATATACTCCTACATGACCAAGGAGGCTCATCCTACCTTTAAGAGTAGAAACACTCTCTTGACATTGTTCTGTGGAATCCCATAAGCCAAGTACGCCTATTTGGGAACAAAAAGTTATTACATTTCACATGCATCAAATATAGAGGTATAGAAAGAAGTAATCACAATAAAGTTCTTTTTTTTGTAAGCTAACACTATGAAGTTAACATGTTTATTGATGAGAATCATTACATGCATCACCAAAGCATTGTGTACGTTAATCCAGAAGGCTAGCTTCTCTTCATGTTTCAACTTCCTAGGATCTACTTCTTCTAAGCGGCAGATAAGTGACCTGCAACAGAACAACACATAATCATAACGAAAATCACAAGAGACTAGAAGTCAATTGAAACACTGGTATTGTTTTCCTCTTCCAATTGAAATTTAGCACCATTGGCCTAAGATTTTTCTCGGGTTAACATGTCCAAAGCTTCACCTGAAATTCTGTATCAGGTGTTCAGTATCACCCAGTTTTTGACCATCTCTGTATATCCAGGGTATTTCAACCATTGTGCTGTATGGTCCACTGAACTCTTTGAGTCCTTCCACATGGAAAGGATTATCTAACCGTACATCAAATGATGAGTTATTCCTGAAACCAGGACTCCACATCTCACACTGATCTCGTGGAGAAAATGCACTCGTTGGTGACATGGATGAATTGGGAGATGAGAGGCCATTATGAGTCAATGGTGGATCTGCCAACTTGCAATACAAGGCTGACATGCACTTAATCATGTCCTCAGAGAGCTTGTTAGGTGTCTCTGGAACATGATCAGAGATGCGGGTACCAAGATGCTCTGCCAGACTGACTATATTTGATGAAGCATTCTCAATATACTGTACAGAAGAAACTGAAAGTCATAATCCGCAGAATGTCTACCAATTGCAATATATACTTATACATGGATTACATGACCTTCACATGTTTATTGCGCCCCACATACCAAGATGATTGGAATTTAAAAACCATTACATCTATAAAAAGATTTTTTTAGAGGACGGTACCCTGTACTTTTATTGATAACCTAAAGTTTGTGCAAAAAAAAAAAGTTCAGTTATCTTATGTTGTAAAAATACAGAGTAGCTTGAATCCAGCCCACATATAGTTTACTCTACTTTGTATCATGATATTGTAGCAATTGCAACAGGATAGCCAATCATACATCTCCACATCATGTCACAATGACATTTTTCCATCATTTTATTCCCTATCAAAGGAAAATTGAAATTAATGGGATTATCCTTCTCCTTCGAGGAACAATGCTAAGGCATATCATGATGTGATGTCACCAAAAGCCTTTGGCAATATCAAGGGAGCCAAGCTCCAATTTGAGAAAATTGGGTTATGTGATTGAACTTAAGTTACCTCCCTAATGGACAAAGGTTGAGAATGGCATGCACGTAATGCCTCTGCTGGAGGTGAAGTTCTAATTGAAAATGCTGAACGTTGGGATAATGAGGAGTGACAGCGATAAACATCAGAATATAATAGCTTCTCTTCTCGACCAATTCCATGGGATTCCTTGCCAGGATAGTCAAGTGATTCACAAGCAGATTGTACTGCTGAACTTTCCCTCTTTGATGTAATATCAGGTCTGGAAGCTTGGGGAATCCTCCCTCTTGATGTATTTATACATGATTTTAATCTTTCATCCATGGAAGATGAAGGTACAGAGGATATCTGTTGATCAAATGCTTTCCGGTACAAGGACAGAAGATATTGCTCCAAATACACGACTTCCAACTCTAAAACTGCAATTTCCTTGATTAACTCTGTGGCTGGCTGGAGACATCCAAAAGTAACGTTAAAATGCAGTCCGAGAAAAGAAAATGCAGCTATGAGGCAAAAGGAAAACCAAATCCAGGGTCAGTAAACAACACTGGAATCATACATGACTCTGGTTAAAAAAAATAAAGACTATAATAAAACCATAAAACTAGTTAATATCAGAATCCAAGATTCAAAAATCCCCAGAACCTTTAAGAAGTCAGACAACACATGGTGTCAATTTAGATGGCATGTGGTGTCTAACATACTTACCCGAAAGAAAAGAATTCATTGAGAATGATCAGTCGATATTGATAGTTCAAAGTTTTTGTTTTGTTTTTCTTAGGTAAATGAAATTCTGGTTAAAACAAAGTAGCATTACAAATAGAATCCAAAATCTCAAGATATGGGAAAACTACATCAAAAATGGTGGCATTGCAATTAACTGATGTAAATAATTTGCATACTCTCTCTCTCTCTCTCTCTCTCTGTCTCTCTCTCTCACAGACACACACAATGCTTTTCTTGTTTGTAAGATGTAGATTACCTTGGGCATTAAGATTTCAGTTATCTTCTCATGAGAGGAAGAACTATAACCCAACGCCTTTTCTAAAGCATGGCGAACCTCAAATTGGTTTTTTAATCCCTTCTCAAGTTGCAGAATCTGCATGGAAGATATTCAACAAATAAGTAATTCTAAGAAACAATGACTGTGAAGCTGGAACCTATTCATACCCTGCTGAACTAATCCATAAGGCCCATAACCCAGAAAATGGATTAGACTAAGCTTTTTGAATCTTCTAAACATGGTTATCAAGAAGAAAAAGTGAACTCTATACCTCTTGCCTCAAAGAATTATTAACTTCAGCCTTGCCAGATTGTTTCTTCTTGGTTTTAATATTTTTTAAGTGCCCCAAATCCTGGAACCAGGCAAAATCCATAAATTAGAAATCCAAGTAGCTTGTGAAATTATATATGCAAAATTATCTGAGAAAGATCTACATGAGAGCCATACAAAATGGTTATTTCCTTAGTAAAAGGTGTTAACTCAGCTCAACCAGGCTCAACCAGGCCTATAAAGCAATTAATGAGGGTCACTTAGGCCTAGTTTGGATGGCCAAAATCCTCTCATCACATTTCAATATCTAAACACCACAAATACAAACACTTTTCAATTTCAAATTTTCAACTTTTTCGTCTAATCATTACAGCTTTTCCAAACTTCCAAACAAAACACAAAAAAATAATTGAACTTTTTCAAATTCCAAAATAAAAGTAATATTAAAAAGTTATATTCTAACAATAATTTAACTTTATATATTTTTACTCAACTTTTTTTCTTTCATTTTCCAAAATCCCATAAAATATGTTAACTCAAACCATTTCACTACTATTCACAAAACATTTTACTACTTTTGACATATCATCTCATCTCATCTCACTATCAAATAAGGTCTTATGCCCTGAATGGCATTTTATTGGGGTTATTAAGATGCACAATGGCAAAAATCAAACAAACAATAAGATGAAGTGGATAGTTTCTCGAAAGACAAAAATAGTAACCAATGTTACCAGCTTTATACGTTCAGAGGCCTTAAGGGAACTATCGACGCCATCTTCCTCGACCCTTCTCTTATCAGGAAAGCTGCCAGAGACAGAGCATACACAGAATTAATATAAACGTGATGTATAGCTATTATCCAATTACAAACCCAAGCAACTAAAATTTCATTGGTCTGCCACACGGAAGAAGAAGAAGAAGAACTACATCTCCAGCCCCTTTCATTGGGGTCTATTTAGAAATCATTTTCCCCAGGCTCATGTCGAAGGGCTTTCTAATTACATTCAATGCTTGATGTTACTTAATAATTCACATACCTTAAAAACTTTGTCAGAAGATAAGGGACGTGAAAAACAGGTGGTAAACAAATATACAAATTATAGGCAGCGAAATATGTGTGCGTGTGTACATAAATATTTTCATGCCTAAAAGCCCAGCTTCAGTCTAAAACAACCCATTTTCACCCTTTCTTGAAGCTCTGGACCTTTGGTTTCCACATCAGCCAGATAATCACCGGGATATACCCCCTTGGGAGGAATGACTCACATATATGGACATTAACCAAAAGAAAAAGGTGATTGGAGCTCAAATTTCCAATTTCCTCTATAACCCATCTCAGAAGTCATTCCAGTTAATGCACCTCCGCAAGTAATATAACAAAATCTGGAAAACGTATAAGGAGAATGATAGCTAATTAACAAGAGAATTTAAAAACCCGGCAATAAGATAGTTACCTCTTTGAACGCCTGTGCTTTGGGTTCACTCTCAGTCCAAGCAGTTTAATATCTCTACTCTCCTCAAACCCCATCTCTGAAATCACCCCAAACAGAAATCTCAGCGAAACAAAAACATTTCATGAAGGATAAAAGGAAAAACAGAAAAACAAGAGCAGCATAACTTTAGAGAGAGACCAAAAAAAAAAGAAGAAGAAGAAAAAACAAGAGCAGAACCGTTACCATTACACTCCAGAACAAAATTAGCAAATGCCCAAATGAAATGAATGAGAGAAAACCGCGGCCCACTAATCCAAAAGACCAAATGACGGTTTTTTGAGACCTCCAATTACACTCGGCTTCCACTTCCCGTATTGGCTTTCAGCAACCCAGAGCTTCAAGCACCTACAAAGTGATCATTTTGCTGCTGCCAGAGTCTGAACATATATCAGAGCTGAAACGATGGCACAAAACTCCCAAAAATCCGGCCAAGAAAACAAAAAGGTGCAAGCTTTTGACCAGCGAAAGCCTTCACTTTGAAGGGTCAATCGCTATAAATCCAAGCTTTTGTGAGGGAGGAGTGGCTTTTTGCGTTAAAAGTAGTAAAACCAGTTCGTGTGCTTTTAATTGTCAAAGCGTCCAAAAGCGGACAATTTTCACTCAAACCAAAGATTGGACAAATTGAGAGGAAAATGAATTCTGAGTATTGACGGTTGGGTGTGAAAATATATATATGTTCATGGCTCTGTTGGATATAACGTTATATAACGATCCAATTTACCACATTCTCTATTCTTGTTGGGAAGCAAGTGGGAGTTGGTGAACGCCAGGTCCAACTTTGTCCCATACTGCTCTGCATAGTATCCTACATGTATGTATGAGGTTCTACTTCTACTCTTTAACACCCCTAAGATACCTTTCGAGTTTACATCAAATTACATAAATTAATTGTCTTTCTCTTTTAGTATCAGTTTCTTGTCAGGTTGCCAAACATGTAACGATGGTTGTATTGTCTTTGGAAAAATTAATAAGAAATTTACAACTATTTTTACCATCTTTTATATAATCATGGAATTGTGTAAATAGTTACAAAAATGGTTATATGCACATCATTTTCTATCGAATAAATAGTGTGATCAAGAATTTTCAGATCCTATACCTTTTATTTGGGATCTTACTGAAATTTGTTTAATCAATTAGTCATCAGCCATGATAATTAAATCCATTTAACAAAAACTCACAAGATCCCAAATCAAATCCCACTACAATTGTTTATTTGCCGTACGTTTAACGTCCATATTGATGAGAATCATTGTGTTTTTCTTCTTTCCATCAATTAATGTTTTGTCAATCAACTTTTTTGGATCATGACCATTATACGAATATAGCAAAAGAGAAATATAATGATCATTTTGGGTTGATTAGGGAGTCCACTCATTGAACCATGATTCGGACTGGAGCGTGACTGACGAGCATTAATTGGAACTAATCCATCCAAATTATCGAACAGGTTATGAAAAAAAATAAAACTGAGCGATAATCAAAACAGTGGGACTCAAACAGGTTATGAAAAAAATAAAACTGAGCGATAATCAAAACAGGGCTGAGTCCCACTGTAACTCACTAATAAAAATCTAGGGTTTAGAAGAAGAAAAGCAGGCTCACCTCAAAAGGGATGAAAGGTGACCAGGGTGAGGGATAAAGGAGACATTGGATGCTTGAAAGGAAATGAGGTTTCGTGGGGTTTCTCTTTGTCGAAATCTCTTTTCGTAAAATTAGGAGATGCCCAGATTGTCTTTCAGTATCCAAGAGAGTAACGTTTGTCAAAGAATCCGCCATATAAAATATGCTTTATATGCCCTGACCTTTTCCAAGTCCTATACAAAAGAAAAAGAAAATGTGGCCTGGTATGGTGGCCAGTCTCTCTTTTTGTCGCCATACTCACCTACTGATCAGAAAAGAAAAAGCTTCTTTTTCACTGTAGCGAGAATGAAAGAGATTATTGAAAACTTCTTCTTTACCAATTGTATATGGCATAAACCTTTTTTATTGAAATTGCAGGAAAAGTCCATAGCTTTGCCTATCCACATGACTGTATAAAGCCTGTTGTACTCCAGGAAGGAATTGTTTATTCTAAACCAAAAATATGGGCTTAGTTACAACTGAAATCAGGAGCATTTTTTTTAAACAAGCTACGTACAACTAGAGTGGTTGGATATAATTTTGGACATCTGATTCTTTAAGCTCCATCTCCAGAGGTTGAAGTTGAGTTTCTAGTCCCAATAAGTTAAACAAATGAAACTTCTATTTTATCTTATTATCTAGTTTTTATCCAAGTTATGTGATTAGTATTCAATGACAAAAGTTCAAGAAAAACCAGAAGATCACACTGTATATATAATATATTTACATGATTTAGGAGCCTGCAGCAACGTAATGATCATTTTCAAATGAACTTGACAGACATGCTTCATAGATCTATGAAATTATCGAGTCTGCTGTGATATTATCGAGTTGCATTAATGATATTCTTTATTTGTTGATTTCCAAAAAATAACATTTCCTATAACAAGAATCTGATTCACAGAGTTTCATGCTGCTGAATTTTTCTCAAATATTGCCAGTTTACAAACACAAGATCATTAGATTAGAAACTCATGTACGTGTCTATGATTTTAAATGGCTGAATATATATATATATATATATATATACATATGTGGTTTAAGCAGATATCTATATGCAGTGTTTTAAATATCATTTGTGGATAATAAACAATGCCAAGATACCTGACATGATGTTCACAATCTCCATTGGAGTTTTGGCTTAGATTTGCGGATTGCCCTGGAAGAGTTGAAAAACCAGGCTAAGTGACAAGTACTTGCATGAAGGTTCCGGCGATTTGAAGGACAGTTACAAATCATTCACTTTTCAAGAAAATCGTACGCTGTGTTCAATTGAATGATAAATAAAAGACAAATTAGAAGTGAATATTTGAATTCAAAAATTTTGTTAACATTCTAAAATCATCAGACCGATTGCAATCTGGCCAGAAGCTGCTTCCACTTGACTTTGTTACTAATACATATACTTAGGAGTGTTCCATGCACGTTCATTTCATTATTATTTTTATCTTTGTTTGGAAACAGCACCAAGTTTGGATGTAACCATGCATGCTGTAAGAAAGAGTACATTAATTAATTAGCAAAGTAAATTGATAAAAAAAACAAGAACAAATTGTTCTCTCGTGTAAATAAAACAATATTATCTATTAATATATACTCGATAATATTATTTCTCCAAGGAAATTTGGAATGAAGTGTTGCTAGCTAGTTGTGAGGATTATTGAGGGGCCAAATCACAAATGGTGATTCCAAAACATGAATCAGAATCTATTATATGCAAGCTGAGACGTCCGGTGCTGATGCATCATCATTTCTCACGGGTGGGGGACTAAGATCGAGGCAGTGCCTCTAGTTATAAGCAAAAACCCAACTCCATAAAACATGTCCTTTAGTTTAGGGAGACTTTGTGCTTGTTTGTATGGAATGGATAGTGGTGGGGAATTGGGAAGAGGCTCATAGGGTTTATTAATATTTGATTGCGTTGGAATTAAAGGTGTTGAGAATCCCACAATTGGAACAGGAAAAAAGCGAACTTTACAAAGACATTTGGACAATTGAGTCAATGCCAATCATAACCAGCAAAAGGCATCTCTGCAGCAACTTTTGTCCCCACACCCCCCCCCCCCCCCCTCTCTCTCTCTCTCTCTCTCTCTCTCTCTCTCTCTCTCTCTCTCTCCCTATAATAGATTAGATGGTTCAAAGACCAACGGGCTAGCTAGGAGGGTCGAAGCTAGGCTAGCTGGGGTTCCATTCAGCATAATAACATGAAAAGTATACAGTTTTTTTACTTGTTAGCATGCCTTCAGGCTTCAGCTTCTGATTGTAGTAAGTACTGGCAAAAATAGTCCTCGTTTTGTAGTAACTCAAGGCAGGCCCCCACGTTAAAACAACATTTAACATTGCTTGCTCATCGACTTTGTGCCAACTTAGATCTTTAGATCACAGAGAGGTAAAAATAACAATGACATATTCTAATCAAATAGAACACCAGATTAAAAGTATTACGAGTGCATGTCTTTAATTAGATATCACGAGAGAAGTGTAAAGTTCACGAAGAGATCTCACAGAATTAAATTTACAATTTTATATTTTTTTTAATTGAAGAGTAAATCCAACGCATTAATTTAATTTATGGGTGCATTCATTTCTTACATCTTCCATCTTTATTTTTCAACTTAGCTAGTCCTCTTATTAAGCTAACCAATTAACTAGGTATCATGTACAAGATGTTCTACAAATTGTTAAGCAGCAGTTGGGTTAGGTTCCACAACCATTTTGCAAGGAAGGAATCAGTGGTAGTTGATACATCTCTTAATTAATTTGTACATGAAAGTTATTAAGAAAAGATACTTTGTTTTCCAGCAAATGATCAGAAGGGAGGTTGACAACCTGGTACAGTACTTGCTTTACCTTTAGTAGCTCCAACCAAAATACCAACCCTCACTCAGGAATAAAAGAACACAATTTTCTTTTCTATTTAATTGATCGATCTCAGGATAGTGCACATAATTACACAACTTTGTCTAACAATGACAACTCGATCGCATGCAGTACCAATGCACCTGGCCTCTCCCATTTTTCTAATTGGGAGATTCGATCTGATCTTTATAAGTGGTTTCGGCATGCATGCGCAGTACTACTGACATGAGATTGAAAACAAGAAAGTTGCAAAAAATTAAATAACAATTTCATATTAAAATTTTGGTTCAAGTTTCAATTTTATCCGCATACTATATATAAAAAAATTGACTTTTTGCATTATTTGAATTCGTCGCAAAAAACAAAAAATGCATTGCTAACAAATAATTGCAATACATTTTATATTTTTTACGATAAATTTAAATTATGTAAAAAATTATTTTTCTTGTAGTAAATTATAATATATATATATATATATATATATATATTAATTGTAGGTTATAACGTGGACTGCGGTAATTACAATATCATATATATATATATAACAATTAATGGCATGAGCAGTACAGTTGTCTTGCCAACCTGTTGGAAATATTGCAACTCCATCTTCAAGGACACAATTACCAACTTTGAAGATCAACACTTGCACGAAAGCCTATATTAATTGAGTAATAATGTTAAGTTCAGTTATAAAGTATGTAAGCGTCGTGCAGTTATTTTAAAAAAAAGTGATATTTATTATTAAAAAATTAATTTTTTTTATATAATAAATCTCTTATTTATTTATTTTTTTCAAATTAATTATGTGATACTTATATATATATAGTCACGATTGTAATTATTATTTTTTTAATATGTCAAAATTAACGAATACGTACTTTATTTGTGCTTAGAGCAACGCGGTCTCAATATTATTGTAATATACTTAATTATATATTATATGGTACTGGTAGACTTTGCTCGCTAATATGTCGTGATATTACTATATAATATTGTACGTGCATTTAATGAGATCATCATCATCATGTGATGTTCTTTGATTTGACCATCTTTGTTTCTTTTTAGAAATATTAAATTGATGTATCTAAATTAATTTGACTTGGTTGCATATGTAATCGTTTGAGGAAATAATTTAAGTTCGATCCTTAGGGTTGTTTTCAAGAGAGTTATATGCTTATAATTAAATAATTACGTGATGCAATAACAACTTAAGTTATCACACACATAAAGAATTTTTTTTTTCATCTGCTAGTGAGAGAAGCTACTCCTTCTCTCTAGAAAACAAGGCAGCGCTTCCGTCCGAGGGAGGTGGGAGCCTAGGCTTCCCCTCCCTCCATCTCTCTGGTTTTTATTTTTTAAGTTCCATTTCTGTTTCCATTTCTTTAGTTTTTGTTTTTAGTTTTTTTGTTTATAATAAAGCATTAGCTTGGAGGTGGTTTGGTAGTTAAAAGCTCCAACCCCGGTCAAGGAGGTCGAAGTCATCCTCCGGTTTTATAGCTCGCGATCGGCGGAGTGATGCTTGCACGGTGGAAGAGGAGGGCCTTGACTTTGTTTTTTTGGCTGTGGCATGCTGTGGTCAAAGCCAACCACTCGGGGATGCATGTAATAAGAGGCATTTCTGGCATCTGTTTGGCTGAGTTTTGTTCCATTGAAAGGCCATCACAAGCCTGGTACCGAGTCCATTTCCGTATCATTTCACCCAACTGGGCGGAGAGTCATTCCTCACTGGAAATGGAGTTGTTTTGGCTTTGTATGGCCGGCTTTCCTGACTGTTTGTGGTGGTCTTCTGAGGGGATAGCAGGGAGGATTTACGGTGTGGCTCAATTAGGGAATCTAGCTTTTGGAGTTGGATTTTAACTTGCTGTTTTGGAGTGCTCCTCCATGGGTATTTGTACTCTATTTTATCCATGAAAAACAGTGATTTTTTTTGGGTTGCATGCTGAGCGGCATGGAGGGGATAAAGACCCTTTGGGGGTGGATTCCGGCCGTAGTTTCACGGTGGATGTTCTTGGGGATGATGGTTGGAGCTTTAATAAAATAGGGTCAGACGGTGTTCTCGGTTCCTTCATATTTTTTGTTTTGTTAAATCTGTTTAGTCATGTTAGTGTTGTTGGTGGTCTGGAAATAAGCTCCCAGGTGTTGAACGAAGAAGAGGAGGTTTTCGTCTCTGGGTTTTTGTCTATGCCAGCCCAAACCGGAAGTTGTCCTGATCGGAGGTTGACGGTAATGAGAAAGGTGATAGCGACGGGGCTGGTTTCCTGGGCATGGGCAGCAACGGGCATGGGCATGGAGACAAGCATGGGCAGCAGCTGTTGTGCAGTTAGTGGAGAGCATGGTGCAGTTAGTGGTTTTGAGAAGCAATGCATGCGATGCAGTTAGTGGGGTAGGGTAGTAGCATACAATGTTTTTTTGTTTTATTTTCAGCTACGGTTTTAGTGGTTTTGAGTAGCAGTGCATGCGGCGCAGTTTAGTGGGGTTAGTAGCGTACAACTTTATTTTGTTTTATTTTCAGTTACGGTTGTTAGGTTAATGAAATAATTGAAATAGACAATTCCCTTTCCTCTTTTGGGGGAGTAGGGTAGTGAGTCCCTTTCCTCTTTTGGAGGAGTAAGGTAGTGAGTCCCTATCCTCATTTGGAGGATGAGGGTGGAAATTTCCCTCCTCTTTTGGAGGGTGGGAGTGATATGGATTGTTATCTCACAGACAAGCCGAGATGGACACCTCTGTTTATACAGAGTCTCGCATCTCAAAAGGGTTGTCATTGGAGAGTTTTTTAAAATTTTTTAGATAGTATCCGACACAATGAAAGTTGTGTGTGGGGGATCTTATAACATATGAGTAGTTGGCTTGTAATCAAGGTTGATACCCGGACTTATTGGTCACAGTTGTAACTTTCTTCATTCATAAATTGAATTGAAGTCTATTTCAAAAAAAAAAAAAAAAGGTATCACACACATGATTTCAAGCAAAGCATCACAAGTTGGTATCGAACCATGATCTTCAATCTGCGCATATATATTCATTCAATCATAAAATTCAGTAGTGCGCTTTCCTGTCTTATTGGTCCTTCATTGCGTGTGCTTGGAATAGAAGTTTTATATAAATATATTAGTTATGCTATTAAGTATTTTGATATAAATTCTTTTGTTTTAATATAAAGCATGAATACTAAACCATCTCACACCTTACTTTTGTAATAAACTGGAGATCTTGCCCTTTCCTTTTAGGGTGCCCTTTCCTTTTAGGGTGCCAGGCACTAATGCCTGACATTACTCTAGGTGTTATGCCTAGATTTATGGACAGTAAAGGCCAGCCATTAGATACCATATGAGGATTGATTCAATCCTCCTCCCAAATGAGTACGAATTTTGATTTCTGCAAAATTCTTTTGAATTTCTAGTCTCTATAAAAAAGCATCTAGGTTGTGGGCATTTGAATGTCTCTAGTTTATCTACGTAACACATTCACGCACTAGGTAAAGACGAACTCAGATCGATCGAATATTTCTATGCTAGATTCACTCGTGGAACAACTACAAAACTTGAGGTATTTTTCCTTCTGTCAGGAATATTTTCATGAACTCTAACATTGGTTAGTATCAGAGCAAGATCTGTTATTCCCCGTGAAATGAGCATCTATATTTTCCATAATATAAGCATGACTATTGTTTTTGCTATTATATGTTCTCTATTTGCTAAGCAATATGGTATATTATCATGTTTTTTTCAATTGAAATTTCTGATTATGGATGGATGTTTTTGTGGAGCCTTTGTTTGATAAACAATGATTTGTTTGTGTTATGCAATATGCCTATGTTTATGGAGCTTCTATTTGTTTTATTAAATATGAAGAAAGATGCAAAGACTCATGGAGCAACTGTGGTGCACTACATGGTGTGGCTGTGTGTCTGCACCATTGAGTGTAGTGCACACTATGGTGCTATGTGCACCAATTGAGGCACGCACCAATTGGTGCTACTTGTACCAAGCGATGCTCCTTTCAAAGTGGTACAACACCGTGATGGAGCGAGGTGATAGGACCCCATGAAGAGAAGGACCAACCTAACTCACCCATGGGCTCCTGCATGCCACGGGTCAACTTGGCCCATACCAACTATTTTATTACTTATTGATTATTTTAATTTAATTATTTATTTCCAATGGACCTATTGGGGGTTTCCAAGTTGTAATCTTTATAAATAAAACCCTTAGTCTTGCATTTACATCTTTTAGCAAATTCTCTAGAGGAGCATTATTTTGTTTAAGAGAACACTATCGGTGCTAGGCACTTGGGATTTTTGGGTGCAATTCATGAATTCTAAAGAGAGGATCACACCTTGTAATTCGTGAATATGTGTGATTCATTTATCTTGATCTTGCAACTTGGTCCAATTCGTGAATCCAAGTTGTTATCCTTGTTTTTATCAAGTTATTAATTCATGAGATTTATTTCAATTATTGTGCAATCCCTGAATCATTAGTTGATTTGTTATCTTTTGTTTATTCAAGTTCTTAAGTATTTTACTTTGTTATTGAGTGTTCGTCATTTTGTTCTTGATGTTTATCCTTCCATTGCTGATTTAATTCTTCCATATTCTCATTTTCGACTACTAAAGTGTTTGCCACTTTCCATAAATCATTTCCTCCACAAAACCCTAGCCATCCACTTCAAGTCCCTATAAGGTAATTCCTTCCTTTTAGGAGTCTTGACTCTCTCCTATTTCAAATCCCTTAATTTAAGGAATTGATAATCATATTCAATCCCTTAAATCACTCTTCCTAAAATCTCTCTATTCAACTATTGACTTGTCATCCTGGTCCAAATTCGAATTTCTCTCTTCTCTCAAAGATTCTCTCCATCTTGCAAACCTTCCATATCTATTTCCAAATCATCACTTACCATATACGACATTACCATCTTTACCCTTCTTCCATCCCAATTTGCCCTAATCGAAACCTCCAATTCTCCATAAGGAAACTCGTTATTTTAGGAGTCTTAACTTCCTCCAATTCAAATCCCTTAATTTAAGGAATTGATAATTCTCTTCAATTATTTAAATCCCTCATCCCTTAATTTAAGGAATTGATAATTCTCTTCAATTTTTTAAATCTCTCATCCCTTAATTTAAGGAATTGATAATCTCCGTCAATTTCTTAAATCCCTCATCCCTTAAATCTCTCAAGTCAACATTAACTTTCCAAACTAGGCCTACCAAATCCTCAAATATTTCTACCACTTAGGAATCTTTCCAAAACCTTAGCCTCCATCCATCTTGGCGCTAACCCTAATTCCCCTTGGTAATTTCGGCAACCCTAGTTGCCTCATACCTGAAACCATAGCCTCACTATCTCTCATCAACCCTAGTCCAATCAACTTGGCACCACACTCAAGAAACAAATAGTGAATTGCAAGCCCTAAATACTTAGCTTATCCAATTCCACCATCATCTCCATCATTCCACCTCTCAAACACCTACCAATTGTTGAAGGCCAAGTAAGTTGGCAAGATCACTCGGTCACCAACATCACCAAGACGAGCTCGTGGTCCTTAGTGTTAGGGACAAGACTAGGGTCCCTAACATGAGGTCTCCTAGCGTTGTCATATTCTTTTTGGATATGATTACTGTTCATATGAAGAGTAATCATAAACTGAGGAAAAAGATGACCCTCTTGTGCCATCTGTTTTCAAAACTGGTCATGAGCAGGTTTTAATAAAACAGATTGGCCTATATATATTTCTCTATTTTTTTTAAAAGCATGGGCATATTTTTTCAGCCCAACCCAAGAGGCTTTTGGACCTGTTCTATGTGGCCCAATTCATGAGGCACATTGTCTAGTTTTAGACCCATTTCATACCCAACTCATGAGGACTAATTATTTTAAAACAAGATGAAAAACAAGGGAGTGCCTTCCTTGGGTTTGAACCCAATACCTAGTGGCACCTAAAGGGTAGGCACTGCTCAGAGTATATGGTAAGCACTAAAAGTGAAATTCGGGATAACTTTGGCCACGAAGTTGTAGATTGACTATAAGATTTGATTCCTACAAGATGCACTATGCATACACAATAAAGCAGCATCTTAGAGCGATGTCATCCATGATCAGCGAACTTAAGGTAGGTGGAAACAATCTGACCAATGAGCAACAAATTCATATAGTAATATGCTCGAAACCCAACTCTTGAGAAATAATGAGTTAGAACTTGACGCACAATGAGAATATCGAAACCTTTGATGTGTGTAGAAGAAGTTAGAACCTTCTAAACAAAACAAGAAAAGCAAGTGTGGAAAGAATAAGTCTAAGCTAGACTGCTTTAATGGTAAAAAGAAAGACCACTTCATTTGTGGCTGTATTAAGTTGAAGAAGGTACAATCTGACTATTCTCTTTATGTTTATGTAACAAGCTATGTGATGGTTACTCACTCCTATCCCATGTAGACTCAATTCCAAAGCAACTAAGCATATAACAAATGATAGAGTCAGATTTGTGGAGTATTGTTATATTCCAGTGGAGAGTCGTGATATTAAGATGAGAAATGCAACTAGCGTGGAGCTACTAGGAGTTGGTACCTACAAGCTAGACTTGTAAGGCGATCACACTCTAGTATTCCATGATGTATTATACACTCCCTAAATATGATAAAATTTATTTTCCGTAGTTACTTTAGTTGGACTTAGTTTTCACATTTTATTTGAAAACAATGGTATTTCTATATTTTTGGATAATATTTTTTATAGTTGTGCTTTTCTTTGAGACAGTTTTATGATAATGGATTCGGATTATTCAAATGTGAACGAATCTACTGCTTTTCTCATTGCATTTATCGAGCAAGAAATGATGATTAGGTTAGCTAGAGAATGTCTTAAGCAATCTCACTAAAGTCACACTATCCACATATGAGCATGGTTTGATGGGAAAAACAAAGAGGAAACTGTTGGAAAAAGCAACAAGGACATATTTTTGGTTGCATTAGTTCGCTTAGATATTTGGGCCCAATGATTGTGTGGGAAGACATAAGACTATCTTTACATCACATGTATAGATATTTTTTGCGATATGATCATGTCTATTTAATCTTCCACAAGTCTGAAGTATTTGATTGTTTAAAAAATTATGTAAATTTGGTTGATAATCAATTAGACAAGAGTATAAAGGCACTAATAATTGACCGTGGACGTGAATATTTTTTTGGACTGTTTAAAAAGGTCTGTGATGAAAAAGAAGTCAAAAGGTAGTTGATGATGTCGTATAAGCCACAACAAAATAACATGACGAAAAGAAAAAAATTGGACACTTCTTGAAATGGTTAGATCAATGATAGTGCAAGCAAACCTACCGATATCATATTGAAGACATGCACTTTGGATTGCAACCTACATTCTTAATCAAGTGCTCTCCAAATCAGTACCTTCCACTCCATATGAATTTTGGACCAATGAGAAATCCAACTTGAGTAACTTGCAGCCATGGGATTCAGTGGGCTTCATTCATGATTCTTCTCATCAATATGAGAAGTAGATGGAAGAAGTATATATTTATAAGGTACCCTGACCACTTTAAAGGATATGTATTGATTGGTGAACAACCTGATGAAATTGTGCACGAGATGTGAGTTTTATCAAGAATGAGTTTCCAATAAGAGGTGAGGTTGATAGTAGTTTGGAAGTTTAAGAAGTTGTGGATTAAGAGGAAGTCATTCCAAGCATCTTGGTTGAGAATAAGGGAATTTCTCAAACTCCTAAGAACAATGGGAGTGACTTGGTTACGAGTGGTATCACATCACTTTTTGGTCATCTACAACAACTTCAACCACATTGAAGCTCTCATGTGGAAATGTTTCCCATTATCGATTTGAAATTGAAGGAAAACTTTCATGGTGGGTCCCCAAGATGATGATGAGCCTAGGACTATTCAAGAGGCTCTCATCTTCTACTAAAAATGAGTGGTTGAAAGTTCTAAATGATGAAATGGAGTCTTTGAAGACGAATCAAGTATGAGATTATGTAGACTTACTGCCAGAGCAGAAGGCCATTGAGAATAAATGAGTTCTAAAGGTCAAACGCAAAGTAGATGGGTCAATAGAGAGGTATAGACCTCACCTTGTGGTGAAAGGATGTACCCAACAAGATGATGTAGACTATGAGAAAACATTTTCTCTATTAGTAAGGTTTGTCTCAATTGCCTAATTCTGGCAATAGTAGCATATTTGAATTTGGAACTCCATTAGATAGATATTAAGACAGTTTTTTCTCAATGGAGAACTAGATGAAAAGATCTATATGGATCAATCATGACCTTTGTGGTCAATATTCAATAGTGCAAATTGTGCAACCTCAAGTGATCTATATAGGGCTGAGCAAAAATCCGAAAATCCGACTCCGACCCCGGCTCCGCTCCGGCTCTGCTCCGGCTCCGACAAGTCGGAGTCGGAGTCGGAGTTTTTTCTCGAGAAAAGTCGGAGTCGGAGTCGGAGTCCAGCCGGATCCGACTCCGACTCCGCTCCGACTCCAACTCCGCCCCTCCGACTCCGATTCCGACTCCGACTCCCTATTCCGACTCTGACTCCGACTCCGCTCCGCTAGTGTACATGTTTTGTAAAAAATATGTGTTTTTCTATATAGTAATCATATAAATATAAATATAGTAACATCATTAGTTAAATCCAATAATATACTAGCAATTAGCACTAGTTATTAGTTATAAACTTATAGTAAATAAGTTAATAAATATTATTAATTTACTATATACTAATAGACTAATAGTATTAGACTATTAGTATATAGTAAATTACTAATATATATAATAGTATACTATTAGTTGTATATATTAAATTAATATCTTTAAGTTATTATCTATTAGTAATTTAGTACTAGTGTAGTGTTATCACATATTATTAGTTACTAATTATTACATCTAGACTATCTAGTTATAAGTTATTAGACTATAGTAAATAAGTTAATAAATATTACTATATATTAAAGACTAATAGTATTAGTAGTAGTTTATTACTAATATAATATATATATATATATATATATATATATATATATAATAGTATACTATTAGTTAATATATATTAAATTAATATCTTCTAAGTTATTATCTATTAGTACTAGTGTAACTAGTGTTATTACATATAATTAGTTACTAGTTATTACATCTAGTTATTACATATTTGTTATAGACCATTCACTATAGTAAATAAGTTAATAAATATTACTAATTTACTATTATACCATATACTAACTTACTAATAGACTAATAGTATTAGACTATTAATATATAGTAAATTACTAATATAATTCAATAGTATACTATTGAGTTACATATATATTAAATATATATCTTTAAGTTATTATCTATTAGTACTAGTGTAACTAGTGTTATGGACATATTATTAGTTACTAGTTAGTAGTTATTACATCTAGACTATCTAGTTATTAGACTATAGTAAATAAGTTAATAAATATTACTAATTTACTATATATTAATAGACCAATAGTATTAGTATTAGTGCATTACTAATATATAATATATTTATTAGTATACTATTAGTTATATGTATATTAAATTAGTATCTTTAAGTTATTATCTATCAGTACTAGTGTAACTAGTGTTATTAGATATTATTAGTTACTTTTTTTTGAAAGGGATATTATTAGTTACTAATTATTACATCTAGACTATCTAGTTATTAGACCATAATAAATAAGTTAATAAATATTACTAATTTACTATATATTAATAGACTAATAGTATTAGTATTAGTATATTACTAATATATAATATATTTATTAGTATACATTTTTACTAACTTAAATATATTTTTACTAACTTATTAATTTATTTTTACTAACTTATTAATTTGTATTTGTAACTTTTTTTTTTCCAATTTTTTAAAAGTGAAAAGTGGAAAACCCTAATGGGTTAGGCTGAAACGGCGCCGTTTCAGCCTAACCCATTAGGGTTTTCCACTTTTCATTTCCCCCCCCCCCCCCCCCCGATTCCCGTTTCAGCCTAACCCATTAGGGTTTTCCACTTTTCATTTCCCCCCCCCCCCCCGATTCCCTCCCCTCCCCTCCCCTCCCCTCCCCCTTCAGTGTTTAGTGCTTTCACAGCTTCACTGAAAGTCTGAACGTCTGAGACTCTGAATCATTTTCTTCCTCAGTGCCTCACCTCTCATCTGAACCCGTGCCGTGCCGTCGCCCCTCCGACCTCCGTCACTCCTCTGAAAGCCCATTCTTTGCAAAACCGAAGTGCCTCTCTCTCTCTCTTTCTCTCTCTATAATTTGTATATCTTAACTATTTTTGCATTATTTTTGTTCATTTTCTTGATAGTTGTGGATATTAGGTTTGTTTGTGTGCTGGAATCGTTGGATAGTTGTGGATTTTAGGATTGTTGTGTGCTATTTATGAAAGGCCATGGGTTTTCTTCATGAGAGATGGATGGGGGTCATGGGTTTAAGTGTACAAATGGTTTAGAATTTATTGAAGTATGGAATTTGTTGGAATTTGTTGTTAGGATCTACTATGAAATACACTAAATGTTGTTAGGATCAATCTCCTTCAGTAGCCCTTGATGATCTGAAATGCTATTACTTGTTTTTTCCCATTCCTCTAGTAAGCACTAAGCAGATTCGCAGAAGCTTTTAACCCAGTAAGCACTGAGTTCGCTCGAGCTCAGTGTCGAGCGAGGGTCGAGCGGCACACTCTGCCTGAATTTGCTCGAGCGAAGTGTCGAGCGATGGTCGAGCGGCACACTCTGCCTGAATTCGCTCGAGCTCAGTGTCGAGCGAGGGTCGAGCGGCACACTCTACCTGAATTCGCTCGAGCGAAGTGTCAAGCGAAGTGTCGAGCGAGGGTCGAGCGATGCAACCACATTTATAGATTCATAGGACATTTTTTCTCATTACTATTATATAAGTATATATGTATATCATATAAGTTACTTGAGTAATCTTTACATTAGTTCATGAATTTATTTTCTTTATGTTTATCTTATTTGTTGTGCTCTACAGTTCTAGTTATTAAATAATGGATATGGAAGGCACAAACACTCCTACATCCACAGGTGCATCTTGTCCTGGCATTCCAGCCCCAGAACAACCGATTGATATTCCCATTCCAATAGTTGATGAGTCTAGCGGACCAATAGGCTCTTCAGTAGGTACTCCTAGTGCCTTTCATTCTACCCCTCGCCCTCCACCTGGTAGTAGAAATATTAAGAATAGGTCTGAGGTATGGTCCCACTTCACAAGAGTGCCCGATTGTGATCCCGAAGAGCCTATAGCTACTTGTAATCATTGTCATAGGCAATGAAAATGCCATCCCAAAAGGCAAGGCACTTCGGCCATGAAAACACACATCCAACTTTGCCTCAAAAACCGTAAGAGTAAATTGGATAAGAGTCAAACATTCTTGGTCCCGGAAGCAAGAAGTGAAGGAGGGGAAGGGGAGAAGACCTTAGGGATGGCCAAATATAAATATAATAAGAAAAAAATACGAGCTGCCCTTGCTAGGATGGTGATAGTGGATGAGCTACCATTTAGATGTGTTGAGGGAGAAGGGTTTCGGAAATTTGTTAAAGCCCTTGATCCAAGGTTTCCTATTCCTTCTCGATTTACCGTAATGCGTGACTGCATGAGGGTATTCTTGAGAGAGAAGGATAGCTTGAAGAAAATGTTTTTGACCACCAAACAAAGAGTATGCCTAACCACCGACACTTAGACTTCTATCCAAAATATTAATTACATGTGTGTGACCGCTCACTTCATTGATAATAATTGGAAGTTGCATAAGCGGATCATTTCATTTGTTCGGATTAGCGACCATAAGGGGGCAACGATTGGGAGGGAGTTGGAGGAGTGTATGCTTGATTGGGGCATTGACAAAATCCTCACAATTACAGTGGATAATACTACCTCTAACGACTCTGCTATTGATTGGTTGAGAACAAGGGAAATAGGAAGTGCGGATTGTATAGCAAATCACGAGTTTATTCACATGAGGTGTACGGCACACATCTTAAACCTTATTGTGAGTGAAGGTTTGAAAGATGTTGATGACTCAATTGTAAGGGTCCGAAATCTGATTAAGTATGTGAAGTCTTCTCCCCAAAGACTTGCCACTTTCAAGTCTTGTGTTGATAGATCAAAAGTTCAATGCTCTAGTTTTTTGACTCTTGACGTGCCTACTAGATGGAATTCGACTTTTCTTATGTTGGACGTGGCTGAGAAGTATCAAAAAGCCTTCCAACTTTTGCTTGATGAAGATCCCTACTCACGAGTTTATTTGTCTGAGGATGGACATGGGAGAAAGGGTCTAGGAGCTCCTGGGCCGGATGATTGGGAGACCATAAGAAACTTTTCGAAGTTTCTTCAAATATTTTATGGTGTTACATTGCGCATTTCTGGTACACTATATGTCACATCAAATAATTATGTCCAGGAGCTTATTGCCATTCATAAACACTTGAATAATTTTTGTGACAATAGTAATCGACGTTTGAGTTCAATGACTTTCAGAATGAAGACAAAGTATAATAAATATTGGGGTGATCTTGAAAAAATAAATCGGTTGTTGTTTATTGCTGCTATTCTTGATCTGCGGTTCAAATTGGTTACTCAAGCATATTGGTTCAAGAAAACATTGGGTGAGGCGAAGGGTGAGGAATTTGTTGCACTCCTCAAGAGGGATATGGAATATTTGTATGAGGCATATGTAGAGTTTGGTGGTGGGTGCGTAACTGGTGCTAACAAAACTCAAAACGGTGAAGCTAGTGCATCAATGGGGAGTAGTAGTACAGTTACAGACTATGATCCCTTGGATTTTTTGAGGGAGTTCCATAAAGAGCATACAGCATCTTTGATGGATTGTAAGTCAGAGTTAGAGCGGTATTTGTTGGAGAATATTGAGATTCCTACGGGGAGTTTCGATATTTTAATTTGGTGGAAAGTCAACTCTACCAAGTATCCAGTTATTGCTCTAATGGCAAGAGATATCTTGGTCATTCCTATCACCACCGTTGCATCTGAGTCAGCATTTAGCACAGGAGACCGTGTCCTGGATCCGTTTAGGAGCTCTTTGGCTCCTAGAACTGTAGAAGCTCTCGTGTGCTCGCAAAATTGGTTGAAGTCTACTCCCATATGCTTGAGTCAAAATTATTCTGAAGCCATCGATGATGCAGAGAGTTATAAGCTAGACTCAGGTAATGTATTTAGAGATTTTTTTTAAGTTGTTATATGAGTTGATTTTAACATTTTGTAATACTAATTTCCTATACTTTAACATCTTAATGCAGAATTAGCCAATTCTATGGCCAGCATACTCGGTGAAGAGGATTGACAATCTTGTTTCTGGTATCTTATTTCAATTTTGCTTTCTTTATTTTTATAAATTTATATGATATCTTATTTCTTTACTATTTTTTTTTTTTCAGGCACAAGTTGAAAAATTACATTTTTTGGACCTTTGGTTATGTATTTTTAATTTTAGGTTGTAATTTTGGACTTTTGGTTATGTATTTTTAATTTTAAGTTTTAATTTTGGTTATGTATTTTTTAATTAACATTTTGTAATTTTGGTTATGTAATTTTAATGTGTGTATTTAGTTTTAATTTAGTTTTTAATTTTAGTTGCACATTTGAATTTAGTTTTATTTTTTATAGTGATAGATTTTGAATTTAGTTTTATTTTCTAATGTGTTGATTTTGGTTAGATAAATTAGAAATCTCAAATTATATTTAAAAAAAAAAAATTGATATAGAAGCCCAAATCCGATTAGAGTTGCAAATTGTAAAATTGAAATGTTAATTGGGTTAAAGAAAAAGTCTAAAAAAAGGCCCAATAAAAAAGCCCAACAAAAAGCCCAACTCCGACTCCGCTCCGACAAGTCGGAGTCGGAGTCGGAGCGGAGTAGAGTGTAAGCGGAGTCGGAGTCGGAGGTCGGATTCGGCCTCCGAAAAAGTCGGAGTCGGAGTCGGAGGAGACCAAATCCGACTCCGGTTCAATCGGTGCTCAGCCCTAGATCTATATATGGCTTAAAGTAATCATCTATGTATAGTTATTCTCTTGAATGAGTTTACAATAATCACTGCATCTATATAAAATGGTCCAAAAAGAGTTTTTTTTTTTTTTTTTTTTAATTTTGTGTTGTCATTATACGTTAACGATATACTATTGGCTATAAATTACAAGGGGATGATTGTCGCCAGTAAGGAGTAGTTGTCCCTCAACTTTGAGATAAAGAACATGAGTGAAACAAAACACATTTTGGGAATTAAGATCCATAGAGATTGTTTTAAGAGACTTATGTGTTTGTATGTCCAGACTTACATAAAAAAAATTCTTAAGCGCTTCTAAATGAATAATTGTAAACCCATTGGCATCTCTATTGCTAAAGGCGAGAGCTTATACCAAGGAATGTGTCCCAATACTTTAAGAAAAATAGAAAAGATGACCCTTGTTCTCTATGCTAGCACTATTGGTAGTTTGATTTACGTGATGATATGTACTCGATCAGAAATATGCCATGTAGTTGGTTTAGTCAATAGATTCTAATATAATCCCAAATTGACCCATTGGAAAATAGTTAAGAGGATTTTGAGATATCTCAAAGAAACTGTTGATTATATATTGTGCTATTATCAGATTTTTAATTTATCTTTATCATATGGCATGACTTGTACACCCCTCGCCCTTTCATTTTGGGGTGCGAAGCAGTAATGCTTGGCATTACTTTAGGCATTATACTTAAAGTTATGGACAATAAAGGCCGGTCTTTTAAGGCCAGTTGTCCATTACCATATGAGAACTGACTTCTTAGATGAGTACGCCTTTTGGTTTTTGAAAAAATCTCTCTCAAAGTTTTGTGCTTTGTGAAAAATCATCTAAGTTGTAGGCATTTTAAGTGTGTTCCCTTGTTTATTTACGTAGCACACTCACGCACTGATCAGAAACAAACTCAAATATATCTTGAGATTTGTACATTGGATTCATTGGTGTAATAACTACAAAAACTAACCTTGAGGCAGTTTCCCTTCCGTTATGAATGTTTTCATAAACTCTTACAACTTGCCAATGGAATAACCTTGTTTGGGCACTGTATAGTTATATACATGAGAAGCTGGTTTGTTTGGGAACATAAATATTCTTAGGCATTTTCAAATATTCTTAAACTATTTCACTGCAACTCACTACTATTTACATACCTTTTCACTATTATTTATAAACTATTTTATTATTTACATATATTTTGAGATATTCTTAACATCTAAACAATCCTGAGGCATAAGGTAACAAAAGAATGAAAAGAAAGTTAGAAAAAAGGTATTTGAAAAAAATAACTATTTCCCTCTCTCTCTCTCTCTCTCTCTCATATATTTCACTTCCTCTCTTCTCCTCTCCTCTTCCCAACCTCCTAAATAGATGGTTGGCTGCTAGACTCGTTAACATTGGTGAAATACAATCGGTTCAGGATTAACCAAACCAGTAACCCAATCCAACCGACACAACTCGGGCTACAAAAGAACTGGGCCCACAGAAAAACTATTTTCTTTTAATGCAAAAGACCGAAAAAAAATAATAAAAATTGAATCAACATTGAGGACATGACAAATATAGAAAACAAATAAAACAAAGAGCACATGGCAGGGCGTCTTCATCATTATCCAAGGCCTTCCTTTCTTCTGCATACTTTCTATTGTAACTCAACTCAAATAGATGTACCCTCCTCCCTCCAAGCATCTGGAAATACCTAAAGCCTAATCGATTAACACAAATCTAAACAGCAAAGAAAAAATAAAAACGAAACAAAAAAGCTAAATTCCAAAGGAAAAAGGGAAGTGCCTTGACATGCAGATTAGACGACACCTAAAAATAAAATAAAAAAACATGAACAGTGTGTTTTTAAAATGTATTTTTTATTTTTATCTCGGCAAATATGATATTTATAGATAAATTAACGGATACAAAATATAAGTTGAATAGAATAGGAGTCCCTTGCACTCTTCTTAAAACTAACATACATTACAACAAAAAAAAAAAAAAAATTATCGAAATCAAAAGATTAACTCCCACTCAATTCTCATAAAAGAGATGTTGTTTTTTGTGTTTATATAAAGTATTATCTATACATATAATCTTTTTTATAATATTTTATATATAATAATGTTGTTTTATAAGTTATTTAAAAAATAAATATTTTATAAAAATACTCATCAATTGAAATATAATAATATGAAAAAATAGTAAAGAAACTGTACCTTAATCATTTTCTTTTATATTAATATTAGTTTGTATTCTTTTAAATTGGCCAATTGGGTGTAGCTGACTGTTTCTCTCTCCACCAGATTGAAATTAAAGACCCACTTTCGTCGTACCCCACAGGCCACAACCACACACGTCTCTCTTTCATTGTTTGTTTCTTCTCTAATATCTCTGCCTCTGTTTACCCCCCTTTCTTTTTTGGTGACACGGGCACTGGACCTCAACCTCCCCTGACCTCAACCAAACCACAAACACACCCTACAGGCTACATTACCCTGGGGATTTGAGAGCCGTATTTCAGACAAAATTAAATACAAAAAACATAGGAAAAAACAAAGATTTTTCATCCCTCCCATCCACCCACCTCATTGCCTGTGGCCTCCGTGCAAAAAACTCATGTCCACACACTACACTATTAAAGGTACGTACTAACATTAGCCACTTCCCCGCCACCTCTCCATTTTTTTTTTTTTTTGTCAGTTTATCTATCTGTTAGTTCTAAGCATAGGGCTTTAGGGCATGTCAATTGGCATGCATGTATACTTATGTATATGTTGTTTGCATATGTTACATCTCACAGTGTCCATGTTTTTTTATCTTGTGACCTAACTACCTGATGTCTCCAATTTATTGATCAATAGCTCTGCAAAACCTCAATTAAAGCGGAACCCGTCTTCAATTCTACATTCTAATTAGGGATTTCTTCGACATTGACGTGTTATATTTGTTACTTTTATTTTTTTGATCTGGATAGACATTTCTGGTCCGGGTCTGTTATAGGTGTTCACGATCCAGGGCTCTTGTTTTTCTTTTTCTTTTTACTGTGGCCAACAAGTGACAAGAATTTGGGGTTTTAAAGCCTTTTTGGTTTTTGGGTATGTGGAATCTGGGATTCTAGCCAGAATGATTCACTGAGACTCGTTCGCTAATGTTGTTGAGTGGGTGTTGCACTTGGGAGGGGTTGTGATCTTTTCGAAGAATTCTCATTCTTATTCTTGTATAAACTTTGTTGATTAATTCAATTGACTATGATCAAATGGGTTCTCGTGTCGTTTATCTCCGATTAAATTGACGGCTTTGGCCAAACAAATTCGGCTGTTTTGAGTTTCAAAAAAGAAAAAGAAAAAGAAAAGTGAATTCAATTCTTGGCGCAAAGGGTTTTTTTTTTTTGGTTCAGAAACAAGTTATTAATGCATAATAAATTAGCGTATACATCCTATGACCATTACCTATGAATAAATAAATAAATTAGCATCGAGCCTCTTGCTGTAAAAATCTATGGGAAGTTATTTCTCAGAATATGTATATTTAAACAATTTATAAATTTCATGTTTGGAGATGATTAACATTTTTCTTACTTTTTGGGTGATTCAGCGGGAGTACCTTTATGTTTAGTAGAAATATTACAGTTCGATATTTTGTTATTTTATTTGTAACTCTAATTTTTTGCTCTGCCCATCCTAATCCATTCAAATTAATAACACGGGAGGATATAAATAACTCAATGAAAATTCTATGGATATATACTAATCTAATTGGTTACATGAATTTTTTTATTAACAAGTTATTGTTAATTTTTCAATTGACGATTATATAATTTAGGTATAATTTCTTAGCATTTAGCATTTTATATTTTTGCATTTGAATTTCAATAATTATATATATTGGTGAAGCACTTGGTTTGGGTTTGGATTGTTTCAATAAATGTGGAGATTAGGCTTGTTATAAATAAATCTATACTTGGTATTTCTAACACCTTCCTAATAATCAAAGGAGAGAGAGGAAAACAAAACTCTTGAGTGTGAACCTTAATTATATGTCACAATATACCATTGAAGTTTAAGTAACATTGTAATCTCAGGACAGGTTATTTCTCTTCCAAGTATGTCATCTTGGTTCTAATGTGGACGATTGAATTGATCTTTACCGAGTTTATTTTTTCCAGTTGAACAGACTGGGTTTCATTTTGTCAAGTGAAATGATATCTGGTAGCTTGCTAGTGTTTGGGATCGTATGTTGACCGACTTGTACATATTTAAACTTTGGAAATTTACAAACTTGCGAACTAACATGGGATTTAGATTTTTTCAACACCAGGAATAATTTGGAAACAAGAAGGTCAACCGAGAAATTTGATAATGATTGGGGAAGAGAAAATATTAAGAATGAACTTGGCAAGAAAAATTATTTGCAATTAAGTTGCTCAAACAACTCTTTATGGTGCTTGTGACTTTTACTAGTTATGGCATTGCATTGCATCTGTTAATAGTTTTATGAATTGAGAATGCAAGTAGTGATTGACAATAGTTGTACAAGTTATGCGACACTGACGCGAAAAAAATAAATCATGATTTTCTAATCTGAAACTTCTTTTATTCAAATGCGTTTATAAAATTGACAAGAATAGAATTCTCAATAACCATTGCCATGTATGATGTTTTATCTAATGCTCCGGATTTAGTTTGTGAGGGTGGTGAATGAGATCTCACATTGCCGGGTTTAAAACGAATTATTTTGTGGTGCATTTAGAGGGAAAGGAACGACAGGAGCTTTGAAGATCTGGAATGCTTAATAGAAGAACTCATAAATTTCTTTTTAAAACATTATTTCTTTGAGCTATAGCTGTATATTTTAATGGAGTTAGTTTTCATGAGTTTCTTGTACTTATCCTCATTGGTGTTTTCTCTTGTTTATATTCTGTGTACTTGGGATATGCAAACTTTATATGACGAAGGCATGCGATTGTCTTGCCTCTTTCTATGTTCTGATAAAATTTGCTTCTTATTAAAAAATTTAAAAGAAGAAGAAGATTCCAAGGGCTCCCATTGTAACCTTGAACAATCCTTTTGGATTATAAATCCATATGTGCCTTGAGTTTTCCTTGGATCGTAACAAATGAAGCCCTTGGAATTCTTATAAAGTGCAATGACTTCTTGCCCCCACAATTTCAAGATTTTCAAGATTTCTCCTATCTCCAACCAGAAGTATGGGATTTAAGCAGTGCTATTCACAATGGTATGGCTTTGTCAAGAATTAAAGGTAGTAGATATTGTAATTTCCCAAATTTTGTATAAGAGGGGGGCAAATGGAATGATACATAATATTTCAATTCATTGGGCTGATTTGAATTGGGGGGAATGGGGAGTAGATCTCTAATATGCACTTCGAGCTTGAAAGATTGCACAGCTAGTTGGAATCCTTCATTTGCCTTGTTCTTTACTCCCTGAAATCTCATCCCTTCTTAATATGTGGAAGTATTTGTTTCAGCAGCGTTGGCATCACATCCACATTATGTCTCTGGTACCATGGCAGAAGGGATCTCCAGCTGCACCATGGACTATTTCATATATTGTCAGTCCATGTCTGGATACATTGGTTTTGTAGTATTGATGTGTAATAGTTTTTTCTTATGATCATTTTGTAACTACAACACTACACTCTTTACATATTGCACATGTGGGACAGAAGCGTGCTCTAAATTGAGGATTAACTTTGTCCTTCACTTGTGTTTTGTCAGTTTACTCTTCTACACTTGTCTGACTCTTTATATTGGGTTGAGCTTTATTTGACCAGAGAGGTGAGTTGGGGCGTAATCAGTGAGATCGGAATCATCATATGGCATTACAAATCTCAGTCTAAAATCATGGAAGTGCTTCCTTATTCTGGTGTCCAATATGTTGGAGAATCTGATTGTGCCCAGCAGAGTTCAGGAACGACTTCTACTCATGATAATGAATCTAAATGCCTCGAGAATGGAAAGCAAGTTCAAGTGGCAGATGGTCGACAGGAGGACTTAAATGTGGAAGGGTCTCGAGTGGCAAAAAAAGATGAAGGTCTTGGGACATTTGATGAATTGCCTTCTCCAGAAGGCCACTGCCGTGGAGCTCCATATTGTGATTGTCAGTTGGAGGGTCAAAATTTATCTTGTGGTTCCCATGATTTTGAAGTTGATGATGTAAATGCACAGAATCGCAGCTTGAAACCTTGCAGAGTCTCTGAGAGCTCTCATATAATTGTGCATACCATTGAAGGTGAATTGCCAAACAACAGGGAGGAGGGGTCTTCTCTTTCAGAGCCCACGTGGTTAGAAGGGGATGAATCAGTGGCACTGTGGGTCAAGGTAACTGTTAACTTCTCTCACTTTTCAAGTTTGGCATTGAAAATCATGCAATGTTACTCAGTCTCATGTTTTGCAGGCACGAGTAAGGTTTTTGTCTATTGCATGCTTGTCCTTTTTTTTTATATTAGATAATTATGACTGTGCATTGAGAAATTATGTGGAATTGGAAAATTAAAAAAATGATGCATCAACCCCTCCTATGTTGCCTTTCCCAATCTAATAAATAACATGGACCAAGCCAACTCACCCTGCTGGGACTTTCAGGGTTGACCGTTCTGATCTCTTGGAAGTTTCATTTGGTTTTTCTAATATAAACTGAAAATTTAGTATGTCAGTCCACTCTAATGGGACTACCTCTGTGATCTTCCTAACTATCCTTTTCTCCCCACCCACCATCTATTTGGGAATGTGCCTGAATTTTGTCACCATGACGTTCCAGGTCCTTGCTATTTTCCATTTTTTTTTTCTTCCTTTGTTACTTTCTAATTTTTTTATGTGCCATAGGAAGATTAAAACACGGGCTGATTTTATCTCATATCAATGCTTCTATGTTTTCCCAAGTATAGTGGAGAGGAAAGTGGCAGGCAGGAATCAGATGCTCGAGGGCTGACTGGCCGTTGGCTACTTTAAAAGCAAAGCCAACACATGACAGGAAGAAGTATTTGGTGATATTTTTTCCACACACAAGAAATTATTCATGGGCAGATATGCTACTTGTCCGTCCAATAGATGAATTTCCTCAGCCTATTGCATATAAGACATATAAAGTAGGATTAAAAATGGTTAAAGATTTAACTGTTGCACGCCGATTTATTATGCAAAAACTGGCTGTTGGCATGCTGAATATCGTTGACCAATTTCATGCTGAGGTACGTGATTTGGTGTTCTCATTTTTGTTTTTGTGTGGTTTACATTTTTTTTTTTTTTCATTTATTTGATGGAAATTTTTGTGTTTCTCAGCCTCTTAAATTTCTATCTTTCTGTAGTTCTTTTTAGAGATCTGCTGAAACTTGTGTAGGCTTTGATAGAGACTGCTCGCGATGTGAGGATCTGGAAGGAGTTTGCTATGGAAGCATCCCGTTGTACGTGTTATTCTGAACTTGGAAGAATGCTTTTGAAGCTGCAGAAGGTAAACTCCTGTTCTTGTTGATAGTTTAGGAAGTTGGCTCGAAATCTACCCATTTCTGCAATGAAATAGGATTAAGCAATTATCTGTGGTGTAGTGAATATAACATAAGGTGCAAGCTTAATGCTGGAAGAGATTGAATAGTGCTATCCAAATGAAAGAAGTATTATATAAATATTATTTAAAAAATAGGTCAATGTCTTTATTCATTTTGCGTGTATATCTTTGTGTGCATGTGGAGAATTAATCTCAATCACGAGGCATTTAAAGTACCAACCTCCGATATTGATTAGAGGTGAAGGGTATGTATGAGAATGAAGACACTTATCTTTGGATAGATTGAGTATTAATAAAAGAAAGGGGCCCCTCCAACATGAACCCTAATATGCCTTTGATAGATAAACCTAACCTGCCACAAGATTTACTTACCAAAGTGAAAAAGAAATCTAATACCAAGTTGAAATCTACATGAGCTCCTTGTATTTAAACAACTTGTATCACCTTCATTCTTTAGTCTATATTATATCTGGAATTTCTGTTCACTTATTTTTTTATCATCATTTTGTTGGCTATTTACTCAATTTATTTTTAGTATAGGAAGTCTCACACTTCTGGGATCCATCAGTTTGCCTTATATGTTAAGTTTTAAATGATATACATCTTATTTTTAATTCACATTTCACCTTGCTCTTCTTACAAATTGATAATTGTTATGATTTTCATGTCCCTTTTTACTATGGATTCTCAGATGCCTCTTGAAAAGTTATCAGGCACTTGAATACTAGTGCTAGTTGAACTGCTGGTTGGTGGAGATTCTTTTAATAGATTTTGTAATGCTCTCTATCTGTTGCCTCCCCTTCTCTCTCTCCTTGTTCATTTGTGATTGACACAGTGACTGGAGAGGTTACAAAAGAGGCAAGATGTGAGGGATGGAGACAATGCTAAAAAGTTGTTTCTTGCAGTTATTTGCAACTGGATATTACATTTCCTAGTGATTTTGCTAGATTATGAAAAATTTTCTAGATACTTGTCTTGTTAGAGCCGTATATTGACTGATTGATTTGGAAATATAATCTTCCAAGCTTCTGACCTGACAGAAGTCAGAAGCCAAAATTATCTTCCCGATCTCCCAGCATTCTAAAGCAAACAAAGTTCTGAACCAAAGGTCAAACTATCACCCCCTTCAGTGCCAGATTTGGTCTTGGTCAATGCCGACATCCTCTGCTAGCATCCCAACTACCATGTCCATGATTAGCTTTAATGCATGCCTTACACAAGGTTAAGATTGGGAATCCCAAAATGATTTATCTAACATTGTATTTGCACTTTTACATGAATGTAAATAATGCACGCCAGGCGCATGGATCAATCATAAATAGGGAATGGGAAACTCTAAGAAGAGGAAGGGTAGGCGATTAGGGTTTGTCTTAACAACACATAAATATTGTTAATCTATCGGGTCCGGACAGAATTTGAATTCCATGTATTATCTTCTATCTTCCACCTTGATGGAAGTCAGAATTTAGCTGGGTCCTTTAGCACCTGAGATGACACATATCGAAAGTTGACATGTGTTGGAAATTGATGCTGGGTTGGATTGGTTCAGCACCTACAGAAAAATGAACTCCCTAGTACCTGTCAAGGATAGACAATCCCTATGAGTTTAGGACTCTGATTCCGATTGTGCTAGACCTTAAAGTAAATTCTCAAATGCCATTAAATGAAAGGCTTCCTTAGTGATTGCTGATTTCTAATCCCTGCACCTGCCTCTGAAATGATTTTCATTGTTTTGTTGATTTTATATGGCTAGTATTCCTGTTATGGCTGTATGCTGGTGTTGGAGACTTCAATTGAACCATGGAATGGCCATTTTGGCTACTATTCTTCTCAGCAGCTGCTTCGAAGTCCTGTTCTGACAGCTTATCTTACGACTTATAATGTTTTTTGTTGTTGCTATTATCTCTAACACAAATGAAATTTGAGTGATATTCTCTGTCTTTTGTTTGAATGAATGATTTACATGACCCGGGCCTACCAAACTTCCATGTGTTACAGTAATCTTTATGATACTGTTCTTGATATGTAGCAGTCTTTCCCATCACTTGTTTTGGTTGACATGGAAGTGTTGCCTCTTCTGCACAGATGATACTTCAGCATTACATAAATTCTTACTGGCTACAACATGATTTTCACTCTTGGGCACAAGGATGTGAGAATGCACATAGTGCTGAATCCATTGAAAAGCTGAAGGAGGTATGTAACATTTTTTCTTGTCCCTTCTGTTATACAGTCTTATATTGCTCAAGGTACTCATCATCCTGCCTATCTGACTTCATTTGAAAGTTTTGGTTAATGTTTTCTATTTTTATGAAGTGAATTATGTCTTTTCTTCTCAACCCACCTAGAGACAAGCTGAATGAAGATACCATAACTGGCTTCCTCGTCTCATCTGTGATAATAAAAATGGACCCTTAGGTTCTTGAAATAGTATAAAATTGAAGTGTTTTCTCAGGATTTTCTCTGATTCTTTTGTTCCTTCTTTGGTTCAGGATTTGTTTGATTTTATTTTGTGGAAAGAAGTTAACTCTCTCTGGGATTCACCTGTGCAACCCACATTGGGTTCTGAGTGGAAAACCTGGAAGCATGAAGTTATGAAATGGTTTTCAACAGCTCATCCAGTATCCAGTGCCAGAGACGTGCAGCTGCAAACAAGTGATGATCTCTTGAACACAAATCTCCAACTTAGCAAGAAGAGGCCAAAGCTTGAAGTTCGTCGTGCAGAGCCACATGCTTTTGCGGTGGAAACATTTGTATCTGATCAAGCAATAACTCTTGAGATTGACTCTGCATATTCTAATGGTCAAGATGCTGTAAGTGCTGCTACATCAGCATCACAACACTGTAAAGGGGACAAGATAAAGGAGATAGCTTCTCCTATAGGTACACCTAGTTTTGTGGTTAATAAATGGGACAACGTTGTAGTTGAACCTGAAAATTCTGAGTTAATTCAAACCAAAGATATGGAGTTGACACCTGTTAATGAAGTGGCTGCTACTGAATCCTTGGAACCTGGGAGTAAGAACCGACAATGCATCGCTTTTATAGAAGCTAAGGGAAGGCAATGTGTGAGGTGGGCAAACGATGGTGATGTTTACTGCTGTGTGCATTTGTCTTCTCGGTTCATAGGTAGCTCTGCTCAAGCAGGAAGAACTGCCTCGGTTGGTAACCCGATGTGTGAAGGTACCACTGTTCTTGGTACTAGATGTAAGCATCGGTCTCTATACGGCTCCTCATTCTGTAAGAAACACAGACCTCAAAATGAATCGAAAGGGACATTAAATTTCCCAGAGATGCTTAAGAGAAAGCATGAGGAGGACCTTCCCAGTTCAGAAACCACAGAACGCAAAGAAATGGCATATATGGGAGAAGTTGAAAGTCCCCTTCAAGTGGATCCAATCTCAGTCATGGCAGTTGATGCCTTCCATGGAAGGAACAGCTTAACTGAAAAGCCTGAGCATCCTGGCAAGGATTACAATGGAACAGAGAAGCTGCACTGCATAAGCTACTACCTGCCCGATAATCTCAATCCATGTCTGGAAAGTCCAAGGCACCATTCATTATACTGTGAGAAACACCTTCCCAGCTGGCTTAAACGTGCAAGGAATGGTAAGGATAGAATTATATCAAAAGAAGTGTTCGTAGATCTTTTGAGGAAATGTTGTTCACAAGAGCAAAGGTTGTGGTTGCATCAAGCGTGTGAGCTTTTCTACAAGCTCTTTAAAAGTATTTTATCCCTGAGAAACCCAGTGCCTAGGGAGGTTCAATTTCAGTGGGCCATATCTGAAGCCTCTAAAGATTTTAGCATTGGCAATTTCTTTACAAAGTTGGTTTACCATGAGATAGAGAGACTCAGAAAGATTTGGGGCTTCAGTGCTGATGAAATTGTGCAAGTTTCCACCTCTATCATGGAAGAACAGGTGGTGTTGCCAATGGCAGTCGATGATAGTCATGATGATGACAATGCTATTAGGTGCAAAATCTGCTCAGAGGAGTTTCTTGACAATGAAGCACTTGGTAGCCACTGGATGGACATTCATATAAAGGAAGCACAATGGCTGTTCAGAGGTTATGCTTGTGCCATCTGCCTTGATTCCTTTACTAGTAAGAAAGTCCTGGAAACACATGTGCAAGAGAGACACCATGTGGAATTTGTGGAACAATGCATGCTTCTCCAGTGTATTCCTTGTGGAAGCCATTTTGGGAACACTGAAGAGTTATGGTTGCATGTCCTTTCAGTTCATCCTGTTGATTTCATGCCATTAAAAGCTGGTCAACAGCGTAATCTGCCTGGTGGTGAGGATTCTCCACAGAAATCTGAGCTCTACAATACAGCTCCTGTGGAGAATAACACTGAGAATCTAGGGTGTTTCCAAAAGTTTATTTGCAGGTTTTGTGGGTTGAAGTTTGATTTACTACCTGATCTTGGCCGTCACCATCAAGCTGCTCATATGGGGCCAAGTTTGGTCAGCTCTCACCCCTCAAGGAGGGGGATACGTTATTATGCTTATAGATTAAAATCTGGAAGACTCAGCCGTCCTAGATTTAAAAAAGGTCTAGCAGCAGCATCACATAGAATCAGGAACAGAGCCAATGCCAGTATGAAGAAACACATTCAGGCATCAAAGTCCCTAAGCACTGTAGGGGTAACTTTACAGCCTCATGTAACTGAGACAGCAAGTCTTGGTAGATTGACAGAATCCCACTGCTCTGCAGTTGCAAAGATTTTGTTTTCTGAATCTCAGAAAACCAAACCTCGGCCTAACAACCTTGATATTTTATCTATTGCTCGTTCTGCTTGCTGCAAGGTCAGTCTTGTAGCATCCCTGGAAGGGAAGTATGGTGTATTGCCAGAACATTTGTATCTGAAGGCAGCCAAGCTCTGCAGTGAGCATAACATTCAAGTTGACTGGCACCAAGAGGGGTTTATATGTCCTAAAGGTTGTAAGGCATTCAAGGACCCAGACTCGCTGTCTCCGCTGTTGCCTTTTCCATGCGACTCTGTGAAGTACGAAGCTGCACAACAATTAGATCCAGTTAATGATGAGTGGGATGTGGACGAGTGCCATTATATTGTTGACTTCCACCATTTGGGACAGAAGTCCATGCAAAAGGCAGCTGTCTTGTGTAATGATATAAGCTTTGGGCAGGAACCAGTTCCAGTAGCCTGCATTGCCAATGAGGGTGTCTTGGATTCTATACACATCCGCAAAGATGGCTCTGATTGCCCAAATGTGATGCCTTGGGAAAGCTTCACATATGTTATGAAGCTGTTTCAAGATCAATCTGCTGGTCGCGATACAGAGGTAGCTTTATCTGGAGATATTAATCCACGATCTAATGCCATGTAGTTGATCTTAGATTATGTTTATATGAATTGTATTATTGTAGTTCCCAATTTTTTATGCATGTTATTGTCACCTGTTTCAAAAATTAAACTTGAGAGATGCCTAGTCCAATTCTCATAAGTTGGAGATACATGTTAAATGACCTGATCGACAGTTTACTTTATAACTTCGCATGCAATCTCCCTATGCACATTCTCATCTCCCCCTTTGTTTCTCCTTACTTCTTTCTCTCTCTGACACACAAATTCACAAATTTATGTGTGTGCACAATAAGCAAGATGTCTGCATATTTCTATATCCTTGTTTTGTTGAATGATTTTATTTTATTTTTTGTTTTTGTTTCCTTCTCTTTGTAGAGCTTACAATTGGGTTGTGCCTGCCCAAATTCAACATGCTATCCTGAAGGATGTGATCATGTATATCTCTTCGATAATGACTATGATGAGGCAAAAGACATTTATGGGAAACTCATGCACGACAGGTTCCCATATGATGAGAAAGGCCGGATCATCTTGGAGGTAGTGTATTTTGATTCACCATCAATTACCCTTGTCATCTCTCTCCCTCTCTCTCTTTATTTGGATGGGATTTTTTTCATTGGCCACATATGATATCAACACGTCCCTTTGCTGCAAGAAACCTAATATTTACTTTAATGATTTCAGCTAGCTATTGCCTGTTCTTGTTTTAGACAGACACGGCTGTTATTTCTGCCTTTAATTTGCTTGGCATGCACTAAACCTTATTGTTCTTTTGATCCCATTAGGGGAAACTGTATAGAAAGCTACTTAGTAAATCTTGGATTCACTAAGGGGATGCTTGGGGAATGAGATGAGATGAGAAATCTGTGAATAGTAGTGAAATGGTTTGTGAATAGTAGTAAAATGGTTTGAGTTATGATATTTTATGGGGTTTTGGAAAAGGAGATAGAAAAAGTTGGATAAAAATATTATAAAGTTAAAATATTTTAAGCATATAATTTTTAATATTATATTTGTTTTGGGATTTGAAAAAGTAGAATAGTTTTCTGTATTTTGTTTGAAAGTTTGGCAAAGTTGTAATGATTATTTTGAAAAAGTTGTAATGATTAGTTTGAAAGTGTTTGTGTTTGAATGATGTTTGGGAAGGAAATGAGATGGGATGAAAAATATTACTAAACATCCCCTAAGAATGTATTTTCCCATACAAGACTTTTGCTGGAAAGATATACGACCTATATGATTGGCCATAGATTGCACTTTTAAATGACAAGCAGTTTGGGCTGTTATTTGGACTTGCTTGTTCATAATCTTCTTTACACACTTTTTTTTCTTGGTTACGTCTGCTTAAGAATTTTGTGTTTTCACAAAACTCTGCAGGAGGGTTACCTTGTTTATGAATGCAATCATATGTGTAGTTGCAGTAGAACCTGTCCTAATAGGGTTTTACAGAATGGAGTAAGAGTGAAGCTGGAAGTCTTCAAAACGGAGAAAAAGGTATTATTATCATTGTTATATTATTTTAATGTCCATATTAAATTCTCTCTGTGTTGATTCTCAGGGATGGGGACTCAGGGCAGGTGAAGTAATCCTGCGTGGCACATTTGTATGTGAGTACATTGGGGAGGTCTTGGATGAGAAGGAAGCAAACAAGAGGCGGCACAGGTTTCACATTCTCCTGATAGGTGCAGCTTTTGTTTACTCTATGCTACACCTTGTGCTATACATTTTGAATGGACCCTTGTGGTATTTTCAGGTATAGGAAAGAGGGTTGCGGCTATCTGTATGACATTGATGCTCATTTCAATGACGTGAACAGATTGATTGAAGAACAGGTCCGATATGTGATTGATGCCACAAAATATGGAAATGTTTCCCGGTTCATCAATCACAGGTGAGAAAAGTGTTCCTGACTGAGGATTTTTTAAGTGATTCTCTAGTTCAATTGGATTTTACTCGGGCCATATATGCAACCCTCTAAGCCAAATCTATTGGTGGGCTACCATTTCTCTTTTGTTTTTCTGGAAGTAGCTAATGTAAGCAAGTTTTTAATCAAGTCTACAATCTGCAGCTATTTTACCATCTATATTTCCTCTGTAGGATAATAAATTGTGACATATGCTAGTAGTTTTTCTGAGTCTAAGAGCCACCGATAAAAGAATATGTGAGACCGCCATTAGCTTGTAGGATTTGGAAATTTGATACCACAAGTGTAACTATACCTGCACCACTACCAATATTAGCCTATTATATCGTTGTTTGCACAGTTTATGTAAGAGGTTATTTTGTTGCGAAATCAATCAATTTAAGATATAATGATGGAATTTTTTTTATATCAAACAAGATTTTCGTAAGTTTTCTGTCCCATAATGGTGTTGCCGGATCATATTATATGATAATTTCTTAGTAAGTTTTCTCTGCCACTGCCACCATGCCATCACCATTGTCAGCATTGCACCTCTGCACCACCACTATGCAGAACGTTCACCTCTCTCTCTCTCTCTCTCTCTCTCTCTCTCTCTCTCTCAAAGCATGTAAAGGCACACAGACACAAACACATGCAAAAATAGTTCCTCTAGCCACTTGGAGCTCAGCATTTTTACTTGAAATAATAATTTTTATTTGTTGGAATCTTCTTTGAAATAAATATATGGATTTCACTTTTCTGAATTGATATACCCCACGTGTTAAGAAGCTTTAAACAAGCTTTCACTTGCTATTTACCTACCTTTCTTCTATAATATATTCAATTCCAGAGTACATCCAGTCTTTTGAGTAGCAAATGAATTTTGTTTTCAATTAGTGAAGCATTGCTTGATTATAAATATGAATATTTATCATTTTTATTTATTGATACCTTTTTTTATTTTCCAAGTGCTATCATCATATGTTCAAGGTTCTTTCCTGTGGCTCGTGTAACTGCCAACACTTTTCCCGATAACATAATTATTTGAACTTCAGTTTTCAACTTTTTGGTGGTGTCCAAACAGTATATTCCTATGTTAACTCAGATCCAATTACAAAAGAACTGGAGTTGGATTGCAATTTGAAGATTCTCTCCCAATTTAACGCACCAATCAGACCCTTTAGGAAAGTAATGGCCTGAGACTAATTAGTGGACAGGTTTTTGTGTGACCAATTGGCGTGATGAGGCTGAATAAAAAATAAATATAAAAATAGAAATGAAAGTCTTTCTTGGTTTTTTTCCTTTTATCAGCTATTAGGTGTGCTGAACCTCTTATGTACTCATGAAATCTGCTATTTGTAGCTGCTTGCCAAATCTTGTGAGTTACCAAGTTCTTGTGGAAAGCATGGATGGTCAGCGTGCACACATAGGTCTTTATGCAAGTCGTGATGTAAGAAAATTTCTCCCTGTTTTTTCCTATGATGTTTTTCCACATGCTGATATTTGGGATGACCCAGCAAATATGTTTTCCATTATGGTTTTCAAGATGATAGCTTCTGTTGTATGGAAAAAGTTATTTCCTTGGAGGCCTTTGCATGGTCCTGTCCTGACACTTGGCTCGATTTCCACCAAGACACTGCAAATTCATCCTTCCCAAGCATTTATGGACATGCGTGCTATACGCTTTCCCTTGAGCAATGGCACTCAAATGAAACTTGCATGCTAGTATCATTGAAGTAGTGTGCGTGCCAGTGGAGGCCACTGCCAATTTTTAAATTGTGTTTTACTATTTTATGAGCAGATAGCTTTGGGCGAAGAACTGACATTCAACTATCGGTATGAGCTGCTCCCTGGAGAAGGATATCCATGTCACTGTGGAGCTTCCAACTGTCGGGGCCGCCTTTATTAAAACTTCAATGTGGTCTGCCAATCCAGTCTAGACAATCCTGTGCTTAAAATTCTATTGCTGGGAATGGGAGAATCTGAGATGGGAACATCAATCCAATTACCAACTGGCCCGCCCACTCACCAACATTCTTATTGAGGTTTTGTCTTAACTTCAGATCCTGCATAACATAGCGTCCTACCTTTCCCTTTTGTAGATAATAGCCTAAGCTAATTGTATACATCTTTCTATGAATGAACGAGGATGACACCTCATTTTGTTTTTCATTCTTTTATTTGGCATATTGTTTTCATTTGTTAGCGAGTTGTAATGTTTCTTCTTATGGAGTGCATGAATGGTGAAATGTTTAATTTAATTTCATTCTGGCAAATATTTTTCTAGGAGGAAATTATACTTTTAACCCTCAAACTACCAGCTAGATCTTAATCAGTGTACAAATTCTAAAAAATTGGTTGTTTTGGGGTGCAATTTGAAACTTTTCTTAGGTGATGGTTTATAGGTGAAAATTTCACCCTTTGTTTTTTTTGTTTTGTTTTGTTTTTGTTTTTTTTTTTTTTTGTACTTCAAAATTTCTTAGGCTTCTCATAAATGTTTAGACTAGTCAATTGCATGTCTAGATCCTCATATATGAGAGGTGAGGACGTAGCATCCACCAAATCAAACCCACTTGTATTTCATTGTAAGGGCAATTCTCACGAGTCACGATACCAACTGTTAGAAAATGTCAGAACTGCAGTCACCAAAAGAAAAACAAAGACATCCACTGAAGCCATATTACTTTATTTGCTGCACACGCACACGTGTGGGGTCACGGAGGAAACCAAGTCCTCATGTTTGATTTAAGAAGGATCAGCCTCAGGGCATGGACCATGCTCACGTGGGCTTTGCATGGCAACTTACGAAAAATCTAAACAATTGCAGACATGAGAAACCACTTTTGGCAGCTTTGCTCAATACAGTCTGCCATATGCAGTTAAAGAACTCACTCTTCTTGTGCACGAAAAAGCCTGTTTAGTTTTATGTTTTTGTCTTCTACAGGTCCCTCGTTTCTTTGTTTCCAATAAATCTGTCTGTGCACTTCTCTGATATGCAAAATCTGGAATGACATGACAGCCATTCATCCAAAGAAACATCTCATCAGAAAGAAATAAGATGACTTTAAAATCTCTTCTCACTAAATTAGATGCAACACTAAATGGAGATATTTGTTCAATAATGTTGCTGTAAACATACTAAACACCAACATTGAGTACATTTGATGTCTCATAAGGTTTAAGGTGTTAGGAATATTAATTTAACGATTAAATTCACCTCTTGCAATTATTATAAAATTTAAACAACTCTGTAATTTAACATAAATTTATTAACTTCATAGTATTATAGAACAATGTTACTCTTCATCTTTGACTTAGTCATCCTCAGTCACACTTGAATTCATGTCTGTTCATTGAAGTGGTTGATATATAAAAGTACTTATAATGTGTCACATAAATAATATGGCTAGATGATAAAATCAATGATAGAATAACATTATTTCTCAATATTTAAGTGCATGTTTGGACTTGGAGTTGGGGAAAAATATTGGAGAATTTATTTATTTTAAAAAAAGTGTGTCGTCTACCCAAGCTATAGCTACAGATTTGTAGTCCGGAATAGACCCTGTAGAGGAGTAGAATGGCATAGGGCTGGCCAATGCAAACTAGCATAGAGTCCGATTAATTTCCTGTATTTTATCAAGGAATCATGGAAATGAGATATATGGGAGCTAAACAATGTTGATTACAGGGTTCTTGTAGCAAACAACTTCTTCGTGTCATGGGTTGTATGTAACTTTGTCTCATTGTAATTAGGGGTATAACCAATCCGGTTCGGTCTAGTTTTGGATAAATTTATGACCGAACCGGTATGTATCGATTTTGTATTTTTCAAAACCGATTACGCATTAGTTATCCTTCTAAACCGGTATTCCAGTTTTACCCGTTTTCGGTCCGGTTTTACCGGTTTCAATATACTATATTATATATTATATAATATAATATAATGTATTATAATATATAATACTCTAGTGATAATATATTGTAGTATATTATAATATATATTATAATTGTATTATTGACTATAATGATATATTATAATATATAATATAATGATATATTATATTGTATTAGTATAACTATTAATACAATAAACAAAATGATATAAGATTTTAAAATTTAATATTATATTAATTAGTAATTTATCATATAATACAAAACTATTTTATATATAGTTATATATTATATATAAATATTATATACAATATAAAAAAATTAAAATATATATAAACCGGTCCGGTCCGATTTTAGAAAAAGAAAAATCGGGACCGGACAGATTTTGACCGGTTTTAGGAAAAGTAAAACCGATACCGGACCAAACCAAACTCGGGACCGAACCAATCACACCGGTTTGGTCCGGTCCGATCTGGTTTACTAGTTTATTGGTTTGTTTTTACACTCCTAATTGTAACTCTTATATTCTCTATATGGCATTTGTCTATTTTGACAGAGAAATGATCTGTATAAATAGACAAATTACATTTTGTGAAAAGGTGGACTTACTGTGAAAATGTATAAAAAAGACTTTCTGTTTTAGTGGGGTTCACATTTTTACAAAAAAAACTGTACGAAACTTGTTTATTTATAATTTATATCTGACATTACTCTTGTTTGAACTTAAAAAAAAAAAAAAAAAAATAGAAACGACATGCAAACTTTAAGAGTATAAATTGTTGAAGTTTATAATTTATCAGACCTGTTAGAGGCACAGCTTTACTGAATTTCCAAGTTGTATTGATAGTATGAGGCAGTGTATATTTATACACTTTACAAAAGGAATCATTCTGTTACAAGAGAAATAACAAAAGAATAACAGAAAATCAGAAATACATTCTAGAATATTCTAGGACAATTTGGGAATAAATGGTGCTATGCTAATACGTCCCCTCGAGTCCAGTGGGGTATCTACAACATTGAGACTCGTACGAAAATGAAGAAAGTTATCTGAAACTAGGGGTTTTGTAAAAACATCAGCCAGCTGATCTTTCGAACTGCAATAGGAAACTTTGAGAGTATTTGCAGTAACACGGTCACGAACAAAGTGGTAGTCAACTTCCATGTGTTTGGTTCGTGAATGATAGAGTGGATTTGCAGAGAGAAAGGTTGCACCAATGTTGTCACACCAAAGAGTGGGTGGTTGTGACAGAGAGATACCAAGTTCGCGGAGCAATGTTTGCAGCCAGATCAATTCAGCAGCCGTGGAGGCCAGGGACTTGTACTCCGCTTCAGTGCTAGATCTTGCAACTGTTTTCTGCTTCTTTGAGCTCCAGGAGATCAAGTGTTGACCAAGAAAGATGCAGAAGCCACCAGTGGAGCGTCGATCATCGGGGCACCCAGCCCAGTCAGCATCGGTATAAGCTTGAAGGGTAAGTGTGGAATTCTTCTTAAAAAACAAACCAAGATTGAGAGATCCCTTTAAGTAGCGAAGAATTCTTTTAACAGCAGTCCAGTGAGAGAGCTTCGGGCAATGCATAAACTGACAGACCTTGTTTACAGCAAATGCTATATCAGGTCTGGTCATGGACAGGTACTGTAACCCGCCTACAATGCTTCGGAACAGAGTACAATCCTCAAACTCAGGAGAGTCATATTGAGACAGCTTAAGAGAGGCTGCCATAGGTGAGGTCATTGGTTTGGCAGAAAGCATGTTGCTTCTAGCCAACAGATCTTTGATATACTTCCGTTGTGACAAAAATAATCCACCATCTGAATAGTCAATCTCAAGGCCAAGAAAATAGGAGAGTTTTCCTAAGTCCTTGACAGGAAAAGCAGTGGCCAGAGAAGAAATGAGGGAATCAATGGCATGCGATTGTGAGGAGGTTATTACCATGTCATCAACATAAATCAATAAGTAAATGACCAGATCATCATGCTTGAGAATAAATAATGAGGGATCGGCCTTAGAGGCTGAGAAGCCATACTCAATCAACCATGTACTAAGCTGGGCAAACCAGGCACGGGGGGCCTGTTTAAGGCCATAGATAGCCTTGTTCAATTTACAAACATAGTGAGGGTAATCAGAGTTGATAAACCCCTGAGGTTGCTGCATATAAACCGTGTCAGTCAATGAACCATGCAAAAAGGCATTCTGAATATCTATTTGGCGCAAATTCCAGTTTTGACTAACAGCTAGAGATAAAATCATACGGATGGTGGTTGATTTAACCACAGGACTAAACGTTTCATTGTAGTCCAAACCCGACTGTTGGTGGTAGCCTTTGGCTACCAACCGAGCCTTTCTACGAGCAAAAGAACCATCAGAGTTCAACTTGGTTCTGTAGACCCATCGACATCCAAGAATATTAAAGGTTGGAAGAGGAGGAACTAATGTCCAAGTATGATTTTGAAGTAAGGCAGTAAATTCAAGAGACATAGCATCATACCATTCGGGAAATTTAGAGGCGGCTGAGAAGCTGGATGGTTCATCGGGAACATCCACCGTGGTGTTGAGGCAGGTCCGTCGCGGGTAGAGAATCGTGCCATCCGTGAGAGTCCGTGGACGAGAGGAATCGGTTTGACTCCGAGTGATGATGGGTGATCTCGGAGGAATAAGAGTGGAGCTGTGTAAAACGGGCAAAGGATTAGTAGGAGTTGGAGAGGAGGGTGTAGAATCCGAGGAGGGTATAGGAGGAGCAGAGGAACTGGAAGAGGAGTTAGGGTTACTAGATGAAGAAGAGGAAGAGATCGGGATAGGTAAAGAGAGGCCGGGGCTTAAGGTTGGTCCTGGGCCGAGAATGGACTGGGTAAAAAGAGGAAGAGAAACATGAGTTTGGGCCAAGGGGGGTGAGGGAGATGGAGATGAGATGGGCTGTCGTTTTGAGAAGGGAAAAGAGCCTTCATCAAAGGTTACGTCCCTGGAAATGTAAAGCCTGTTGGTATTGGGCTCAAGACATTTGTAACCTTTATGTGAGGTGCTGTAGCCCAAAAATATGCAGGAAACAGAGCGGAAATTAAGTTTGTTTTTATTGTATGGCCTTAAATTGGGCCAACATTCACATCCAAAGACTTTCAAAGAGGAATAATTTGGATTTTTTTGGTAAACCATGAAGTGAGGGGTTTTATTATGAAGGGGTTTGGAAGGAAGCATATTAATTAAGTGAACCGAGGTTTCAAAAGCCTCAACCCAATAAGTAGTGGGTAGAGAGGAATGGGCTAGAAGAGCAAGCCCAGTTTCGACAATATGTCGATGCTTACGCTCGACTAATCCATTTTGTTGATGGGCATGTGGACAGGATAGTCGATGAGTGATGCCAAGTTTAGAACATATTGAAGTAATAGGTTTAAATTCGGCACCACCATCAGTTTGAAGATTAATCAATTTACAATTGAAGAGTCGTTCAACAAAGGGCAAAAATTGAGAAAAAATAGATTGAACATCAGATTTCAATTTTAATGGAAAAAACCATGTGTATCGAGTAAAATGGTCTATGAAAGAAACATAATAACGAAATCCACATTTTGAAGTAACAGGGGATGGGCCCCAGAGATCGGCACAGAGTAACTGCAAGGGCTTCGTGTAAGTGGACTGGCTGGGCCCATACGGAAGCTGGCAACTCTTTGCAAGCGGGCAGGCAGGACATTTGAAGGAAACATTGCTGGAGGAGAGTGGCAGACCGTGAGTGTGCACGATTTTGGAGACCAGTTGGAGAGAGGGGTGACCCAATCTTTGATGCCAAGTGGGAATCGTAGTCCGTTCACCAAGATGAGTGGAGGCAACGGATTTTATTGAGGGAAATTGGTAGAGACCGTTATGAGTGGGACCGGTGAGGAGGGTCTTCCTCGTCTGAGAATCCTTCACAGAAAAGTAAGTGGCATGAAACTCAAAGAAACAAGAATTGTGAATGCAAAATTGTAAAACAGAGATAAGATTTTTAGAGATGTTCGGAACATGCAGAAGATTTTTGAGAGTGAAAGAAAAAGAATCGGAAGTGAAGGAGCTGTCACCAGTGTGTCGAATGGGAAGGCACGATCCATCACCTACGCGGATAGCATCCACACCAGAGTAGGGTTCACTGTGAAGATTAAGGTTGCTGAGATTATGGGTAATATGGTGGGTGGCTCCTGAATCGGGATACCAATTTTGATCCGAGTATGTGGTAGAGGAGGTGTGGTTTGCTGAAAAGGATTGAGGTGGATCCAGTTGGTATGAGTGATCAAATCTGTATCGGCACTGAAGAGCAATGTGTCCTTGCTTATTGCAAACTTGGCAGGTGGTTCTGGGGCTGCTCGGTGTTTGAGAGAAGTTTCCTGAAGAACTGAAAATGCGTCCCCCACGAGTTTGAGAGGTACCAATACCACCTCTTCCTCTGCCTTGTCGATTACCACGGAAATGACCTCGTCCACGTTGAACACGACTGCTGTAATTAATAGAGGGCTCAACAAGAGATTTAGCAATGTTAGCAGTATGAGCAAGTCTATTTTCATGAATGAGAAGCAGTTGATAAAGTTCGGAGGAGGTGAGAGGATCAGATCTTGTAGTGAGAGAAGTCACGAAGAACTCATAGGCTGGTCCGAGACCATTGATAAGGTATGAGACAAATTCCTTATCTTGAAGGGGGTTACCGGTTGCAGCTAGCGTATCAGCAAGGTTTCTAACCTTTGCAAAATAATCTGAGACAGACAAATTGCCACGGGAGAGATTTGTAAGTTGATATCGGACTTGGAATTCCTTTGCTTGTGAATGAGAGGCAAACATGGATTTCAAAGAAAGCCATAGCTCTCGTGCAGTTTTAGAGGAGAGAACTTGTCCAAGGACAGAATCTGAGAGAGAGGAGAACAGAACGCTAAGCACTAGCTGATCTGTTCTTATCCAGGCAAGATAGTCTGGGTTGATTTTGGGTAATGCATTGTCACTGGCAGGTAGAAGCTGCACAGGGCAACGCAAGGTTCCATCAATGTATCCATAGAGGTCCTGACCTCGCAGATATGCAGTGATTTGAACAGTCCAAAGTAAGTAATTTTCAGTGGTAAGTTTAGTAGTGACCACATGAGAAAAGGAGGAGAGAATGGATGAGTGGGACTGTGAAGAAGAAGAGGAGGGCGTAGCCATGGATCACGAGACTGCTAGTCGAGCAGCTCTGATACCATGTTAGAGGCACAGCTTTACTGAATTTCCAAGTTGTATTGATAGTATGAGGCAGTGTATATTTATACACTTTACAAAAGGAATCATTCTGTTACAAGAGAAATAACAAAAGAATAACAGAAAATCAGAAATACATTCTAGAATATTCTAGGACAATTTGGGAATAAATGGTGCTATGCTAATAAGACCCAAAAGATGTTTTTGAATATGTTATTACATTATAATCTTAATTTAGTTTTTTCTAAAAGACCTCAAAAAGCAAACCAACTAATCATATATAAAACAAGTAATAAAAAGCATTGCATGCATGGCAGAATCTTCTTCTTCATTGATATGTTAGGGTTATGTCTTGAAAGGTCAAACTAAACATTGCTTGATTATTACATTAATTAGGTAGCACGTGTAGGAGGCGCTAATAACAAAGTTCAAGTTGTCACATATAGAGCATAGAGTCGACGATCGACCCACCCACCCAGCCACATGGCCATTATACATTGCAATGGGCTTCCTTTTTGGTAGCCATTGATGATGAAAACGTGCTCTCTCCTTCTAAACTTCCACTCTCTCATCATTTCCAGGCTCTATTATTGCAATGCATGATGCAGCCTTCTAAACTTCCACATAAGTTGTTAACAAATAACACTCCTCAAACTTAGATGTTGCTAGTTGGAGATCATCTCAAGTTATAGATTTTATATTATTTAATATTATTTGTACAAGATTTTTTAAATAAGAGCACTGCTATACAGCAGTCCCACACCCAACACACTAGTGTAAAATAGAAGAGGGTAAAATAATAAATTCACATTTTTCAATAGTATGAAAAAGTGTGAGGTTGTTGTGTAGATTTTCTGTTTAAATAATATATATATATATAGATTTTAGATAATAATTTTTAAGATATAAAATAAATAATAAAATCTACATATTCTTATCAGCTCAAGTTTTTAAAATAAGTAGTGATTTCATATGATATTAATGCAGAGGTTCTGAATTCGAATCCCGATTCTACACTTTAATCCATTCAATTAAATATCCCACGTGTTGAGCCAGAGGAAAAGTTTGGCCTATATGTGAGGGAGAGTGTTAAGATATAAAATAAATCATAAAATATATCTCTTCCATTAATTAAAACTTTTAGAATAAGTAGTGATTTCATAATAATTTAATACTATGTCTCATTACTTTCTATATTGTAGTAACAAATTTTGTGAAAAAATTAAGAAAAACAGAAAAGAAAAAGATGGGAAATATTTGTGCCATAGGACGGTGCTGTTTGTCCATTCTTTTTCTAAAGCAAACAGCAGAGTGATCGAGGAACAAAGAAGAAAAGATGGGAGGTGTCCCTGTTGAACACAATTTGAATGATGCTCCTTCACTTTACTATCAATTAAAGTTGGGCCCACAAAATGCTATTACATTTACATTATTATAAGATATAAATAAAGGGATATATGTATATAAAGGGTGGTTCATCGTTGGATGACCAGCCTTGACCCATTGGAGTAGGTTATAATAATGTTAGGGCTCATTGATTATGATTAAAAGCTCGAAAAGATGACATAATTGATGAATATTGTTTGTCATATTTATTACCACTTTGGAATTTTTAAAAGGATTTTTTAACTTTACATGGTTGAATTGTCAAAGAATGATGTTGAGTTTTTCTTCTAAATCTTGTTATTTTTAATTATAGTTATTGATATTATATATTTTAAATAATTTTATGTGTCAATAATTTAAAATATACTACACTTGAATATAATTGAGAATTGTCCTTAAAATATATATAACTGAGAATAATAAGATTTAGAAGAATGTATCAAAACAAAAACGAAAAACATCATCACTCAACTCTTAAAACACCCCCTCCCAAATGTTAAAAAAAAAAAAAAATCTCTTAAAACAAATGCGTTACGCTTTAATATTATTAAAAACTAATAGTTTTAAGTATCATTGAATTATAAATGTAAAAATGTAAAACCGACACTGCAAATTATACCTTTTCCCTTTTAAATTTTAAAAAATAAGTTAATTTGGGATTCAACTTCAAGGCTTTTCCATCGTCCATCATTTCCCCAAGTGTAAGCCAATTGCTAATTAGCAACACCATGACAGGGAGGGCGTTTCAGTGATTGAAATGATTTGCATGTTTAGCATATTACTCTCCATGACAGCGACGGTCTCTTTTACTCCAAGAATATCCAGCGACGGCCACGAAAAGCAACATAGATAGTATTATAGAACGAGAGAGAGAGAGAGAGAGGGCCACGGTAATTTGCAGAGGCACTGGCATGCAAATTCTGAGACCCACAATCCCACAATCATCAAAAGTAGAGGTAGACAAATTGCTAAAGCAGTAGGAAACACCAGCCCCATAGCCATCGCCTCTTTAACTTTCACTTTTTTTTTTTGGGAGGGGAATCCTTCCAGTAAATTCTTGAACTTTACAAATTAAAGAGCCACTACCACTCTAATTATTATCCCAACCTGCAAGTCTTTGTTAGGCGGTTCCCTTGATGCTTGACACCGGGGCTCCCGTTCAATCATTTTAGCCACTTGTGGGTTTAAAAAGAAAATGAGATAAGAGATGGTTTCCAGTGAGCTCTCCGATTACTGCTTCCTAGTGAGTTTTTCTTGAGCTGTTTTGGGGTATTGGGGTTGTCGAGCGAGGAAAGACCTGTTTTTTCTTGTTTCTGTTGTTTGAGGGTACTTTTTGAATTTTTTAGGTTTTTAACTGGAAGTGGATCTGTAGTTACCTCTTGATAATGCTTTTGTGGATGCTTTTTTGTTCTTTGCTTTGAGAGTAAATTTCGTCTCTGCAAAGATTATATTTTTGAAGTCATTGTTATTCCTTCCCGCGTATCCTTACCTTTATGCTATTCAGCTAGCTGTAAATTGTAATTTATTTTTTCTGTTTTAGAGAAACTGTGATTTATTTTTATTTTTTTCTATTTTTGGGTTTTAGGTGGGTGGTTTTCATCGAAATCTTTACTCATTGTTTCGTACTCCTTTTTTTCTCCTTTTCTAATTGTTGTTTTTAGAAAAAGCAGTTCTTTGTTCTATATCTGGAGGAAGTAAAAATGAACTCGGGGTTCCTAGAGTCAACATAAAACACAGCTTTCCAGTTTTCATATCTGTGTGTTTACAAGGTACCGAGGCTGTTTTGGAGAAGAAGAGTTTTGTTGTCAAAGAAGCAGTTCTTCATTTCTCGGGATTTTATTCACTTCTATAAAGTTCGAGTGACTCTAATAATCCACTGGGCTTCAGTGTATTTTTCATTGTAAATGCCCCATCTTGAGTGAATATTGCTGCGAATTCTTCTTAAATATGGCTGAAATTAGACTTACAAGGGTAGAACAAGGCCAGACGAAGATCAGAAATGTCCCAATTGCAGTGACCCCGGAAGGTTTTTGGTGTTGTCCTTCTCCAGTTGGGTTTCAAAAGACCCTCAAAGCTCAAAACCCTCTAAACAAACCAAAACCCTCCTCACCACCACCCAAGACCACTGTCACCAAGAAACAGACCCCAGTAACTGAAAGAAAGCCAACATTCACCCCATCAAGACCAGATCAGCGAACCTTTGTCCCTGATACACCCGGCCTGAGTGCACCTGTGGCTGCTGAAAGAGCACCAAGACCCAAAATTGAAAATTTGCCAAGGAAGGTGGCAATTGAGTTTGGTGAGCCAGGAACCAGTGATATGAAGGTGATTTTACTTGGAAAGCAGGGATTTTGTGTGAAATTGAGTGTTCATAAGAATGTTCTAGTGGAGAATAGCCATTATATTGCAGACAAGCTTTCTCAACCACAGTCTGGTGCGTCATCTCTTGAAATTGAGGATTGTGAGGATGTTGAGATATATGTTGAAACTGTGGGACTAATGTATTGCAAAGAAATTAAGCAACGACTGATCAAGCAAAGTGTCTCTCGCGTACTCCGCATTCTTAAGGTAATTTGCATGACCATGCAATTGATCTCTCCATGTTACTTGCATTGTCTGATTATATGTATTATGTTGTTGGTATAAGTTTTGCCTATGTAAAACAATTACTAGGTTGCATTTGGATTGGGGATTAATGATAGAGGGATTTAAAGAATAAATAAATTGCGTCATTGAATTTTTAATAATCCACAATACATTTGAGTTTCTAGGGGTTTGCTCCAACAAAAATATACTGTGTTGACAAAGAATGGGCTTCCACCTGGAAGAAGCTCTGACTTCTCTGTGTAAAAAACCTAACCGAATGCAATAAATTTAAAATAATGCTTATACCAAATCATACATATCTATATATTTATTAGGTTTACTTATAAAAAATATATATATTTATAAGGTTTATATCTTCTTTTTATTTTTATTTTTATTTTTATTGTGCTTTTCATATTCTATTCAAGCCATTTGAACTAAAAACTGAAATCTTAATTCTTTGCTTCAAATAATTATCCAGATGATTTATTGATGGGTTTCCATTGCTGATGTATTCTGATGTGGTTTATATATGTCCTTTGTAGTTCATGCCTTTCTGGATATAAGGATGGCTAGCCTTGTAATGAAAAGCAAATCCCTCCTGTTATGGACTAAAAATTAAGTCATTATTAAAGAATTTCCCCATGGCTTACTCATGCATGCAGCTGTTTTTGAGGGACCTCAAATTATGCTTTTTTGGGCTCTAGCATTGAGGGCTGGATTCTGACAGCTGAACCATTCAAATTGGTTGACAAAATCTGGCCACCATACCTATATGTAGTACCCCTTAAGCTGAACCAGCAGAAGTTGTTCTGTTTAGGTTAGGCTCGTTGATGGCAGTGAACCTGGCTTCTTCTTTGAAAGGCCCAAACAATCCAAACAAAGTAACCTAAATTACCGATCAAAACACCTAACGACACTGCCATACCTAAAATTTTTCAACCTAAATTAAAAAATTAATATATCCATTCGCACTGCTGTGCGCACAATTGGTGGTACCTTTACCCCAATCCTGCTTGAAGCTGTCCTTGACAAATGAAGAGTCCTTGAAGGGTATCTCGATCTCATTACTATGGGAAAGGCAGATCCTTCATCATCACCTGATTTATCTGTTATGGCCTTCTTTTCCTCTGCACCTCCAATGGGCAAAGAGAGGAGAGGGCATCTCGCATATGGGTGGGTTGTGAGGGGGTAGGTGATTCCCACTCATTACGTACCCATTAGTTACCTTATTCTAACTGTTCTCACTTCTTGAGCAAGACAAGCTACCTTTAGCTAGGAGACTTTTTTCTTTCTACCTATCTCCTCGAAGACAACATTCAATTTACTTGCGTTAAGCAGATAGCTAGCATTGCTTCTGAGCCGTCAAACACTTCTTTTGAGTCTTCTTTGTGTATGTATCAGATAAGAATGAATCCATTCAAATTTTAAAAGGAAAGCAAATGAGTTCTTTCACTTCTAACATAGGAGTTCTTTCTCTCATAATCATCTTTCTGACTCCTACTTCTCACTCCAATGTTGCATTTCGTTCTATAACTTTGAAAGTAGTTGCTTCGGCTTCTGCCACTCGAATTATCAAAATGATCCCTAAAAGCGACCCTTGTCAGGAGAAAACCTGCCTATCAAGGCTAAAAAGCTGTAGATTGAAAACTGATTGCCATTGGGCCTTGGACATCAGGCAGTGTCGGTAAATTTCGTTCAGCCTTTCTCTTAAATGTTTGATTGCTATTAACGGCCCCTTGGGAGCAATTAAGAATGGTAACTACTTTAAATACAAAAACTTATCTACTGTGGAAGCTTGAGTACATGAAAAATGTTTGGTTGCTTGGTCAACATTTTTGGGGTCATATTTTTTTGGATAAGTTTTGGGGTGGTGTTTAAACTATCATGAATGCTAAAACTGCTATTGTAACACCCCAGATTTAGTATGAGGTTGGTAAATGAGATCCTACAATATTTGAGAGGGAGATGTTTTTGCATTTTATAATGTTCCACAGGGCTTCAATTATATCCTCGATTAGTCCTATGGATGTATAAACCCTTATGTGATTTGGGCTCTTTTGTTTTTCAAGTTAAATATCATAGCTAATCTCAAACAGAATATGGGACTTATGCCATGCCATATTGGAACGGCCTGATAAGGATGGCAGCAATTTTAATTAGGGAAGATTATAACATGAGGCCATTCAGAATTAAATCTCATATTGCCTATGAGAGAGGAGTTATTGGCTTTTATAATGATCCATGGGACTGTATTGTAATATTATGTAATCATTTAGGAATAGAAGCCCATATATGATTTGGACTTTCCTTGGGTTGTTATATGATTTATAATCATAACCAATTTCAAGTTAATCTTGTTCAAAGCACTTGTAATTGGAATTATTCTCATAATCCTTTTTTATTACCTGTATTCCCCCCATAATTATTCGGACAGAATCTTCTAAGCTTCCAGTAACTCAAAGCAACTCTTGGAGAGAAAATAGTTTTGCACTAAAAGGAGTTAATAGGGCTTCAGATGACGTATTTAAGACCACCAGGATTTGGTCAAATCTGGGTGAAGCGTATAGTATTGTGCCAGACATATGTAGCATATGTTGTGATATTGACAACTATGAGGCATATTGCTTACTCACTGTAATTAATCTCTCATCTCATTGATGCTTCTCCTTCTAAATGCATTCAGTTCTGAAGGCTCACTCTTTGGTGTTGCTTTCAACCATTTAGATACATCATAATGTGTAGACGAATGAGCTATCTCATCATGGAAGAAATCCAATTTTGCATCAATATGTTTGTTTTGTACCATTAAGATTTTTTTTACTGGCTAAGGAAAGCGTTGTGTTGTATACTAAATTAGTAATTACCAGGAAACATGGTTTAAATTATTATTTCTCTCTACAGCATAATTTCACTTGGGTTGTTATCTCTCACCAGTTCTTGTTTTAATCAGTTTGCAATCCAGATTGTTGATGAGTTTCCCCGGCAATATTGGCCTGGATTTTCATTCGTTTGCATGGTATCACATTGAAGCTTTTGAGTACCTTGTTTCTTATCTGCCAATTGTGTTACTGTTGTTTGTGAATGAAGTTGGTAGCTATTACTAGGATAATGGAGCTTCTTGCACTGTCTGGAGCTCTTTTATCTCCGAGTAGATGTATTGTAAGCTGATTGGCTACTTCATTTGTAGTCGGTGTTGTTTCTTTGTGAGCATTGATATGAGGTGGAGTAGTGGCCTTTCTTTTCTTGTATACTTTCCAGTCATTGGATTTTACATCAGCCTTTAGCACTTTCATGTATCTCTACATAACATGAAAACCTCATCTGATGGAGCTGTTTTCCAGGTTGCAGAACTACTTGGTTTCAACTCTTGCATGCAGTCATGTTTAGAATACTTGGAAGCTGTCCCTTGGGTTGGTGAAGAAGAAGAAAAGGTGGTTTCGTCTGTCCTACGACTCCAGGGTGAGGGTATCGGTGTCACCCCAGTATTGAAGCGAGTTTCTTCTGATGCCTCCAAACACCCGAAAGACACACTTTCACAGATAATTGACCTCGTTCTCAAAAGCAATGAGGAGCGAGGCCGAAGGGAAATGAAATCAGTAGTGCTGAAGCTTCTTAGGGAGAATAACAGTCTCCCAAGCTATGCAGGTTCATCTGATATCTTCAATGAAACCGTTTATAGCTCATGCAAAAGCTGCTTGAGTTCTCTTTTGTCTTTGTTTAGGCATGCTGCTGAACCAGGGTTTGCTGATAAACCTATGGACGGCAGAGAACCTGTAGTGAAGCAAATAGCTCTAGAGGCTGATAACCTTTCATGGTTGGTCGAGATTTTAGCTGACAGGCAAGCAGCAGATGAAGTTGCACTATTGTGGGCTGGCCAGCAAGAGTTGGCTTCCCTACATTCAAAGCTGCCCATTCTGTCTCGTTATCACATTAGCTGCATTACAGCAAGGCTATTTGTTGGCATCGGAAGAGGCGAGCTCCTGCCATCAAAGGACACCCGTCAATTGCTATTACAAACGTGGTTAGAACCATTGATTAATGACTACAGCTGGTTACAACATGGGTGCAGATCATTTGATAGAAAGGTTGTGGAGGAAGGAATTGGGAGGACAATCCTCACCCTGCCTCTAGAGGAGCAGCAGAGCATATTGCTTTCTTGGTTGGGAAGTTTTTTGAAGGCCGGTGATAAGTGCCCAAATCTTCAGAGAGCCTTTGAGGTCTGGTGGCGGAGGACATTCATCAGGCCTTACGTCGAAACTCCAGGTAATAATTTCCAGTCAGATAGCTCAATGACATCACCAGTAATAACCCTGAAGAAACAACCGCAGGAGTGAGAGCGTACTCAACTACAGAGAGATTATCCTGCAAAGCCTGTTTCAAGACCAACTGAGGAGTTTAGAGAACCTAAGAGCGATGATTGGAACTCTTTTTAGAAAGGGCAGATTTTGCTGCTAAAAAAATTGAAAAAATGAAAGTTCAGATGTTGCAAATCTCTTGAGAATCAAACTGGCGCCATGACTTGGGTTTATACTGCTTCATGCAAAATCTCTTGACTAATGCTATGTGGATTGATTTGGTGGATAATGGGTTTTGATGGATTGAAAAGAATGTAATTGAAAGTGGTTGCTTCCTGTGAGTTTGTTTTTTCCTGAATGTATCCAGACTGGGTGATGCCTTTCCTTTTTTCCCATGATACTTGTTCGTGTTAGAGTACGTAGATATTCACATTATTATCTATTTGTGAAGTTTATCCGAGTCTTCAATGATGACATGACAACTTACATATGATGACTGTAGTTACATGAAATGATATTTGGAAGTGTGTAAGCGTCGTTCAAAAAAATATAAAAATATAGAATTTCTATGATTCTTTTTTTTTTTTTATCAAATAAAAATATAGTAAGGGGGGATTATGGATTGTTCAAAATCCGCTTAAACCCGTCAAGTATGGGATTGGACCAATCATTTTGTATCATTTCTCAAAATGTCTTATTATATTTCTCTTTTAGTTAATAATGCAATAAATTTGTTCATAAAAATAAAAATAAAAAAGATTATTAAAAATTAGGGCATCATGCATATATGCTATGAAATTTTAAAACTTATTTTGGGAGGCTCGCCTTCAATATGATGATTTAACCCTCACGACCTACTACAACTACTAATGTCTAGGTTGTAAGTTGTAAAATCACTCAAAATTCAACATGTTGTAATCAACTCACCTCTCGACTCCTCCCCAGCTTCATCTCCACGGCGCACACCACCACGAGCAATGTGCTTTGTGGTTGACATTAACATATAACATATAGGCTTATGCCTTTCTTGGTTAATGCTAACCACCATTCTTACTTTCAGATCTACTATTGTGCAGTTTTGATACATTTTTCTTTCAAATAAGTACTAAAAGGTGAACATATGAATTCTTAGGAGTGAAAACTCAGAGTCACTCTTTTTCTCTTTGAAAAAGGAGTGGAAGTTGTGGGTGCATAGTGCTGGAGGCAGTTATAACGAAAAAAGGAATCTGGAGGTGGCCCCGGCTAACTCTAGAAGGTTTCTGGAAGCAAAGTGCGGCTGAGGTGCGGAGAGGCACTGGAGGTCAAGGCGGAAAGGGAAGCAGCTTATTCAGACGTAAGTGAAGGTGACGACGTGATGGAAGACCTAGAGGAAAAATGGAAGGAGCTACGGTTGAGGGAAGAGGAAAAAATGGTAATAGAGATTGATGATAAAGTATCGGGAGATCTGTTGATGAAAGAACAGAGGTCTTTACTCGGAAAACTTTGTTCAAATCAGCTGATTAGAAAGGAGGTGATGGAAAGTACACTGGCAAAAATTTGGAGAATCAGCAAGAAGGCACAATTCACTGAGGTGAGTCCGAATACTTTTGCTATAGTGTTTGGTAATATAGCTGATAAACAGAAGGTCTGGTCAGGTAGACCATGGCTGTTTGACAACCAGTTAATGGTATTGAAGGAGTTTTATGGCTTTACGCCATTGAAACAAGTGAATTTTAACTCAGAAAGCTTTTGGGTGAGGTTTCACAACTTACCGTTATCTTGTATGACGGAAGTTTGAGGTGAACAGATTGGGAGTACGGTGGGAAGGGTGGAAAGGGTGGATGTATAGGGAGATGGAAGCGGATGGGGGAAGTTCTTGAGAGTTCAGATCCATATGGATCTCAATCAACCTCTAGCAAGAGGGAGAACTCTGATGGTTAAAGGCAATGACATCTGGATTCCTTTTAGCTATGAAAAAATGCTTAGAATATGCTTCTCCTGTGGTTGTACAGAGCATGGTCTCAATGAGTGTAAAGAAGGAAGCAGGGTAGTAGGTGATGAAAATCAGTATGGTCAATGGTTGAGGGCTAAGCAAGATTACAGAAATAATTTCTTTGTGAAAATGCAAAAAAATGAGGAAAGGAATGGGTGGTGGAAGGAGAAGGAGACATGTCTTATGCTGAAGGTAGTGGGGGAAGTAATAAAGAGGGGGGCAGTAGAGTTAGGGAAGAAAGTGTAGAGAGAATTGAGGTAAATGAAACAGGGAAGGAAAGGGGATTAAAGGGGAGTGAAAAAACAAAGGAAGGGGAGGATAGTGGGGATTTAGGTAGTAGTAATGGGGTTGAGGGAGTAAAGGAAAGGGATGAAACAACCATACTAATTACTATGAATGGCCAAAAAGAAAATATGGAACAGGGGTTGCAGAAAGTTGAAGTGCAGTTTGAGATCATGGGGAAGGAAGTGGGTAGTGAGTTGATGAGTAAGGAAGCGGGTGGAAGGGTGGAAGGAAGCAGGCCAGAAAAAATAGGTGTATGGAAGAGGAGAGCCTGAGAAAAACACAAAACAGAAGAGTTAGTTAAAAAAGAAAAAACCAAAAAGAAAAGGGGAGTGTTTGATGAAGAAGGTGGGGGTGCAAACAAGAAAGGGAAGTGGAGTGGTAATTTTGATGTCCCTATTGGAATGGCGGAGGTTGAGATTCAGCCCTGCCAATTATTATGAAAATGTTAAGTTGGAACTGCCGAGGATTGGGGAATCCTTAGACAGTTCAAGACCTCTGCTTAATGGCAGAGAGAAATAAACCCAACTTAGTTTTCATCATGGAAACTAAGCTTAGAAGGATGAAATGTGAGAAAATAAAAGGAAGATTGGGATTTGAAGGTTGTTTTAAAGTTAAGGCAGTGGGAAAAGGGGGTGGTATGGTTCTGTTGTGGGATGAAAGTATGCAGTTAGATATTGTGAATTTTTCACAAAGACATATTAGTGCTTGGGTAATAGAGGAGGGGGAGAGTAAATGGCTTCTTACGTGCTTCTATGGGGCACCTGAAACAGCTAAAAGAAAAGACACATGGGTAATGCTTAAGAGCTTGAAACCAAAGGGTGATGAGGGCTGGTTGATAGTAGGGGACTTCAATGAAATTTTAATTGATGATGAGAAGTGGGGAGGAAAGGTTAGACTAGATGGACAAATGGAGTTATTTAGGGAGGTGATGAGTGATGGAGATTTGCATGATTTGGGGTGGAGGGGAGACAAGTACACGTGGAGCAACTCACATGCTGATTCAACCTTTACTAAAGAAAGGTTAGATAGAGCTCTGGCAAACCCCAAATGGATGGACATCTATTCTGAAGCTTGGGTGGAAGTGTTGGTGGCTAGAACTTCGGATCATAAGCCACTGTTAGTGCACTTAAATAGACAAGATCAAAGGGTAGAGGCACAACTCAGGCAAAAGAGTCTCTAAAACTATTACAAACAGGTTCAAAGGTGTTTTAGATGAGATAACTTCCCCTAAACAAAGTGCTTTCCTGCCTGGAAGAATGATCAATGACAATATTATGATAGCCTATGAGTTATTACACTCAATGAGAAATAGGAAGAAGGGGAAAGTGGGAAGCATGGCCTTGAAGCTAGACATGTCAAAGGCCTATGACCGAGTGGAATGGGAGTTTTTGGAGGCTGTGCTGTGTAAACTTGGTTTCTGTACTCAATGGGTAGATTTAGTGATGAAATGTGTTAGAACAACTTCATACTCAGTGCTCATTAATGGAATCCCTGGATTAAAATTTTGGCCTTCAAGAGGGTTGAGACAAGGGGATCCTTTGTCACCCTATTTGTTCATTATATGTGCTGAGGGATTAAGTAGTCTGTTAGACTATTATGAGAAGAATCAGTTGATCAAAGGGGTGCAAGTGGCTCGAGGAGGGACAAGCATCAATCACCTCCTCTTCGCAGATGATTGCATCTTATTTGGCAGAGCAAATATTGCAGAATGGAGGAGATTACAAGAAGTTCTACAAGTTTATGAAAGGGCGTCGGGTCAGTTCCTCAACAAAGAAAAAACTGCTGTGTTCTTTAGTAGCAACTCACATCCAGCTGAAAAACAGGCAATAAAGGAAGTTGGCCAGAATTATGTTTGTGGTACATATGAAAAATATTTGGGTCTCCCTACTATTGTAGGAAGATCTAAGTTCAACACTTTTAGAAGCCTAAAAGAGAGGATCTGGCAGAGAATTGTTAGTTGGGAAAATAAATTTCTGTCCCAAGCTGGGAAAGAAGTTCTTATTAAAGCTGTATTGCAATCCATCCCAACTTATACCATGGGGGTTTTCAAACTTCCTAGCAGGTTGTGCAAAGATATTAATGGGATGTTATCCAAGTTTTGGTGGGGAAAAAAGCAGGAAGGTAGAGGGATGATATGGAGGAAATGGGAAAGGCTAAGTGTGCAGAAAGTGAAAGGGGGAATGGACTTTAGGGACTTGGAGAGTTTTAACTCTGCCCTTCTTGCAAAACAAGGGTGGAGAATCCTCAAGTATCCTCTTAGTTTGGCTGCAGTGATTTTTAGAGAAAAATACTTTAGAAATGGGAGCTTTATGGAGGCAAAATTGGGATCACAACCATCCCTCATATGGAGAAGCATCTAGTCAGCTAGGACTATATTGAAAGAAGGGTTGAGGTGGAGAGTAGGGGATGGAAAGGAGGTTAAAATATGGGGTTCGAAGTGGTTGACAATCCCTACTTCTTATGCTATTCAATCTCCAGTGAAGGTGCTGCAGGAAGATGCTAAAGTTGAAGAGTTGATTGATACTCAGAAATGTGAATGGGATGAAGCCAAGATTAGAGAAATTTTTGTAACAGAGGAAGCTGAAATAATACTAAGTATGCCCTTGAGTAGTAGAGGAACAAAAGACAGGTTGGTATGGGGCCCATCTCAGAAAGGCCTTTTCTCAGTTAAGAGTGCATATTACTTACAGCTGGAGTTATGGGGGAGAAACCAAGGGAAAAGCTCATTAGAAGAGAAGAGGGATGATAGATGGAATAGAATATGGGACTTGAAGGTACCAAGAGTGACCAAGTTGTTCATTTGGAGGGCTGCAAATAACTTGTTGCCCATAAAAGAAAATCTGCATAAGAGGAAGGTGATTGAGGAAAAAATGTGCCCTTTGTGTGATGCAGAGGAGGAAACAATCATGCGTGCTTTATGGGAGTGCCCTGCAGCCAATAACTTGTGGGGAAATGATGAAAGCTGTGTCAAAAAGTGGGCCATATCTGAATTGAACTTTATGACTCTATGGGAGAAATTTATGGACATACTCACAAAGGACCAGATGGAGGAGATGGTTGTATTGTTGAGGAAGGTGTGGCTGAGAATAAATGATTGGGTGTTTGAAAAGAGAATGGCATGTCCTAAGAACTCGTTTAGTGCTACAAAGGCAGCTTTGCATGAGTTTCGGGTTTCTCAATTGGCTTCAAATCAGAATGAGATGGTACAGAAAACAGAAACAGGAAGGGTAAAGTGGGAGAAACCAGAGAGGGGTTTTGTAAAGGTTAATTGGGATGCATCTTTGGATTTGAAGAGAAAGAAAATGGGAATAGGAATTATGATAAGAGATGAACAAGGTGAGGCTATGGTAACTGTCTGTGATCAGAAGCTAAATGTGGTAGAAGCAGCAGTAGCAGAAAGCTATGCCTTGAGGAAAGCAGTTGAGGTATGTTCTGAACTTAACATTCAAAGGGCCATTTTCGAGGGAGATGCAAAGGTAGTGATTCATGCTTTGATGGGCAAGGATGATGCTTCTTTTAATTTTAGTCCTATTGTAGAAGACATTAGATTTTACTTTAGCAACAGACCAAATTGGTCTATACAGTTTGTATCTAGAGTAAAGAATATGATTGCCCATAGCTTAGCTAAAAAAGCTTTAGTTATGGAGGGGGAACAAGTTTGGATAGAGGAAGTCCCAGGTTTTATTGTGGGATGTTTGAAGAATGATAAAGATGTAACACAGGAAGATGAATGAAAGGTTATAGAGGTTTTATTCAAAAAAAAAAAAAAAGGAGTTAAAACTCATGTTTGTGGGTTGTGTTAAATCAGGAATATTAGACTATATCATATGGTCAATTTGAACCTGCCTAGTTTAATTAAACGAGTCAAACCATAAAACTCGTATCCAATCTATATTTAGTTAATAGGTAACACGACACAATCTGTTTAACTTATTTAATAATTATTAACTTTTATTCGGTTAACTTGGACACGACCTGTTTCAACCCGTTTTAATCCGGTTCAACCCGTTTCATATAAATGGGTTAAGCTTACTCTTAGATTTTTAATTCAATTAATATAATAATTACATATTAATACAAGGATAACTATATAAATAACTCACAATTGCAATTGGATTGATGGTAAAATACTTTATCATCAATATCCAAACTAATAATATAGAAGAAAAGAAAAGTAGTATTTTCCTAAAATAAAATTACATATTAACAAAAAAAGATTTAATAGTTTGAGATATAACGTAGCCAAATATTAATATTAATATCACATATTCTCAACAACAAAAAAAGACATACAAGACTATTTATAAAATTTAAAAATATAATTTATTTGTATTATACGGGTTGATCTGCGATTGACCTGTTTATTAATCATGTCTTATCAGGTCAACCTGTCAAATCCATTTATATCAATTTTAAAACCGTTTATTTTGAGTCATATTCATATTGAATGCATGAGTCATGTCGTATATTGTCATTCCTATTAACTGTTGTTTAAGAATTGATCATACAAATTCCACATATCGTATTATATCACTTATTTTTCGTCTGATTAAAATTACATGTCAAAACTGATAGATCATAGGTATCACATTGCAATAAAAGTGGATAATTTGAGGTTGAAAAATAGATAAATTTTTTTCTCTTATAAAAATTTATTAGGAAAATCAAATAATAGACATAGAGATCATGTGGTGGAGCAACAACATCTTGAACATGGGCTCCCTGTCTACACCTGACTCCAGGCCCGTCAATAAAATCTTCCCTATGAAATTTACAAAAATCCACCTAATTCTTCCATTTATTTAATTGAGAAAGATCCTCTATATATATCTGGTCCCCCCTACACCAAATAAATAAAAATTAAAATAAAAGCTCCCCCTCTCAGATTGCTAAGATGGGAGATCTGATCTATAACCATTTATAACCTCTCATATTACAATTAAAATTATCACAATCGCGCATAAAACTCGATTAGTGCATGCAATATTTTCAGAAAAAACTCAAATATGGCACCTTTGGATTTTAGGTATCTGAGATAAACCCTAGATATGTATCCTCATCATGTGCTTGCCTCACCATACTATATACATATGTTCCAATTTCCAACCCTAGTCACAGTACTAATTAATTATATACCTAGCTCAGGTGGGGTTGGACTAACACAGCTGACGGCCTGTACTACATCGATCTGCTGCACCCAATCCTTCCCATTTATTTTTGCGACATAAAACCATACCGGTTAGAGATGGACCCATTGAGGCCCAAATCCTTCTTATATGTCCCAATCCCATAACCATTCCTATCTGTGCTTTCAATGTTTTGGGGCCCTACACTAGGCATCTGAGAGGTTAGCAGTCCTTTTGTGTTTCCTGACGACCCAATAAAGAAGACGACAGTAGTATGTATAGCATATTTTCATCCGACGGCCAGCTACTACCTCTCTATAATCGCAATTAAGGGTTGGGTCCCCCGGCCCCATTCTGTTCCTGGCTTTCAATTCAAAATTTTAAGAACTTCATACGTACATATAACATACATACATACAAAGTATGTATTTAGAATTGTCGGCTGTTTCTGCACAATTAAGTTGGCAATTTAAGCCACCAAACAAGACAAAAAAATCATTCTGATGAGGGGAGCCAGGATTTTATGAGTAGCAATGAGTAGGTCTTTGAGCCTATCCGTTGGACGAGGTGATAATGAACAGTACTACAATCACATACCAAAGGCCCCCACACCAGAAGAGCAACATTTATAACCACATTCAATGCAGAAGGATTGAAAACTCCGATAACTAATTAATGACCGCATCGACCATTCACATATCAGCTGACGACTAACATATTATGCAGTACTGCGCTTAATTTCTTCTTTTTCTTTCTTTCTGCACCACTTAAGCAATGGCACAAAATGCGCGCATGCATGTGGTACTGTTCAGCGCACGGCTAGCTAGAGGCCGCAGCCTAGATAAAAGGTACGTCGTAATTAATTCAATGTTATGTATTTATTGTTGCCTATGACAAATCCTTCATGAGATCCTACACACACACACCCACACATATATCTACATATATACATGTAGAGAGAGCAAATTAAGAATAAACAGCCTTAATACTATATATTAGTAATTGGTAATTAAGGATCCGTTCACTTTTTACGATTTTTTCTTTGAGTAGTAGTATCCCATATTCGAATGGAATACGACGGAAAATGACATTGCGTGATACCTAAAATATAGAGATTGGGAAGCACGAGATCTAGAGCTTCACTATATTCATTATATTCTTGAACGTTTTTAGTACTGATCTATACCTGCAAAGATTTCTTGTATGAGATCATTATACTTGGAAGGAAGCGAGCGACTTTGATGGCTGCAGCAGAACAACTCTGTAAATCCTACATATAATATATATATATGTATGTATGAGAAATTAAGAACACGTTGTTTTCGGTCAGTTATGCAGTTTCTCAAAGGAAAAGCAACCTATTAGGTACAGAGTACTTGTTGCTTTGCGGACAATTGTTTGGGATTCTAAGGAAGCTTCGTGGCTTTGAGTTACAAAGGAAACCTAACAAATTTAACCTACTGACTGCTCTACCTGTGGCGTGACATGAACAGTAAAGACAAGACTAATGATGCTATTGGCCGTGTACTAGTTTAGAACATTGTGTTGTACCGTCCACTCTCCCAATTAGAACAAGCATATTATGGTTGGTAGCAATGATTCTTATCTTCTTCCCCACTGCTGGCTAGCTCCTCGATCGATCCGGCCTTGAACTTCTTCTCAAGAATTCAAGCTTTTTTTTTGTTTTTGTTTTTGCTTTTTTATTGGAGAGTACTGCAATTCAGTTTTGTAGGATCAGATCATAATTAGCAGACATGTTTAAAAATTATGTGGATTAAAATGCAAACATATATTGAGTTTATGCAGGCAGCTGGCCATACAGTTAAATTAATCTAATTGATAAGAATTTATTGTCGTGACCCAACAATATGCAGCTTTTAAAAGAGAGAAATCTTCACTGTATAATATATATATATATTTATATAGCTCAGTCGTCACTAATTACACCGCAAATTGCATTATCTGAGACATATATATGTCAGATCCACAATGGCTGTCATAATTTTATTACTGATCATTAGTTTGTTATTCTTGCGCCTTTTAAAGCACGCGAAGGCTTTGCGTTTTATGATTCTCCATTTGCACTTGACTAAAAACACTAGCTAGTTAGGATACTTACTTTATTTTAAAAAATTTTCTTTAATGCTTTCATATATTATTAATGCATGCTAACTAAATCACCATCAATCCCCAGTATAGCTGTAGATGTAGGCTGAATGGTAGCTTGATTTCTTATTGAAAATGCCATTCCAGAGACATGTCTTGTGGCTCGACCCTAGCTCAATTGTGACTCTTAATTCGAGTGAATGTTGGCTCGACACTTAGTTCGACAGTCGACTTGAGCAAACCCCAAGCAGATTGATCGCTCAACACCTGCTTGACAGTCAGCTTAAACGAACGCCAAAAAGATTGTTTGTGCGACATGTCGCTCGAGCGAATTATACTTCAAATTTACCACTAGCTAGATATCCAGTTAATCCCAACGGTATCAGTGTGCTTTGCGTGCCAAAGTACATATATAGTGAAGTAGCTAGGAAATTGTTTGTAACAATTAATGCTTTCATTAATAGCAATTTGACCAAGTTTTTTACTATAATAAAAACGAATTTTTGTGACTAATATTTTGCAACCAAAAGGATTATTCCAACGAAAACATACTCATTTTCGTTGAAAATAATTCATTTGGTTGCAAAATAATGGTCACAAAAACTCATTTTTCTTGTAATGAATTTTGATGAGTTTCGAAGCAAGTATAACATATCCTTAATTCCTCGTTTCTTTAAATCCTCTTTAAGGTGATCTTGAAGTATTACATGCCTTTTTAGCTTTTCGAAGGGATGGAAATGGTGATCAAAGGTTGACACTAGCTTCTAGCCTAGCTAGGTATTGCACTGTTTCTACCATTAAACAAAAGGGGTCTAGAAGATTATCTGCGTGAAGCAAAAGGTTGAAGTAGCACTACGTACGTAATGGTGATAGTTCTATGAATCGAAAGTACTGGTGAGTATGGTAATACTATAACTGATCTTATAACCTAATCCACGAAGCAAGAACTCCTGACGTTTAAAATTTAAATATTAATTTACCAAATCACAATTAATAGGAGTAGTGAACCCAATATTGTCAGCTAGGATTATAAGCTTGAGAAAATGGTATTTTTACCTTTCTTGTGGTCGAAGCTAAAATAACCAAATAAGCTGCATGGCACAAGATGATTTCAGCAACAATGAAGGCATCAATATATGTATATGATATTATTGCGAGTAAAGATTCATGTTTTCTTAGCAAGAAATATCTTATTTCTTAATAACCAAAATTCGTGAAACCCTCTTGAAAGGGAATTTATAAATATCAATATATAAAACTTGAAAGTTGAAACCACGAAAACATGCACCTTATGCTAAAAGAGACCAAACAGACATAGATGGTACCTTATAATTACAATATTCCAATGCACCAATTAACTGCATGGCTATTATATATATGTATATATAAATACTAACTTTTAGTAGTACTGAATCATGCAGGTGACATCGTAGGAGATAAATTCATATATAGAACTTGTGCAGAGACTTGTCATTATTCAAAACAATAATACCCACTAAAATCTACTGCCAATAAACCGGCCCTCTTCTCTCTAAATATGGTTCCATGACGTCCTTAATTTTAGCAAATACTCCTATGTAATAAGATCAGGTACAAAAACCTTAAATACATAGAGGAAAATATGCAAAAACAATCTACTATACAATTATAATAGATCCCCACAGATCAGCTAGCGCCTAGCTTAATGCTACGTTTCTGATAATGTGTTTTCATAACGGTTGGAACCAAAAAAAGAAAAAAGAAAAAAAAGAAAGATGTAGAAATTAAAAGATTTTTTTGTTCGTTTTCCTTTAAGCGACTATAGAACTTTAGCATCCTCCAAAGTCTCTAACCGAGAAAGAACTTTTCTCTGGCATGTTTCCTGCATGGCGTAGCCCTAGAGTGAGTGACACATCACCAGCGGTGGTCCCAAACCTAATGAGGGTAGACCCAATGTCAGCATTCCCAGAAATGGTCCCAAAGTGATGATCAGCAGAAACGACACTGCCACGGCGACACGTGTCATCGGTAGCCATTGATCTGTGCTGGTGCAGGATGTCCGAGCTGTCCTGGGTCGCCGGGAAACACTGCGACACCGGCGGTGCCACCTCGGTGGCTGTGGTGGTGGTTGTGGAGTTGCCCTGCTTAACTTGGTTTTCTGAGAAGCAATGTCTATTGATTGCGATAAGTGAAGGGTCGCTTTCGGGCGCATTGACATCGGATCTTTTGCCTGTTGGCGTAACAGTTGTGATTGTTGTTGCTGGTATTGTTGTTGTTGTTGTTACTGGTCCTGTCGTTGATGCTGGTGTTGCAGCTGTCGTTGTGGGCGTTGGAGTTTGTGTGAGGCCACTGTTGTTTTGGCTCCTTTCTCCTTCTCTTTCCTCTGCTCCCTCCAGTTCTTTAGCTTCCTGTTGGTACATCTCTTCCACCATGGGTTTCCACAACCGAACCCTGGCATTAATAAACCAGTTTGAAACCTGAAACATACATTTAAAAACCCGACGTTAACAAATCAACGATTTTCATAGTCTCGTGTTTAAGCAACAAGTTTGGTTATTTATACATTCACCCCTTATCTAACGCCATTTTCTTTGACAGGAGAAAAATTATTAATTAACATTGGATAAGGAGTTCATATTTGTCTTTTAAGTACCCAAATCTATTTACTGTCTTTATGGCCGTACTGAGTGGGTAGATGGTGTCAATAGATTAGAGAGAGAGAGAGAGAGTCCAAGCTGCAGACTCTCACGTTCCATCTGCAAACTTTCATGTCTACGCTCTCTACCGTACTTTAGTCCCGCGTTTTTTTATCTTAAGAATTTATGTCATGATGCAAAAGAATCCAAAAATGAAACGATCAAATTAAAGGAGGATCGAAAAACAGTTGTCTTTCTCTAACAGAAAGACAGAGAAATTAATCAGAGAGAGAAATAAAGCACAAAACCATGCAAGTCCGACCGAAGGGCTTGCTGCTATCTTGCTTTCCTTTCCAATAGATTCCTTAATTTCTCCTTCGTTGCACTAACAGGCTGCATGCTAAATGCACGGCCACACAGCAAGAAAGATTCTCTCTCTGTGTTATGGGATTTTGCTGTTTTATTTAGAGAAAAAGGAGTAGAGAGGACAAACCTGATTTCTCGATAAACCAGTCTGCCGTGCCAACAGATGTTTATCTGCATCGCTTGGGTACCTGAGAAAGAGACCAGAAAATGACATCAGAGTCCTTGTCTAGCCCGTATGTACAGAGAAACACCGAGCTTTCTGTACCCCTAGATGGGATTATATCTTTCCTGCTTTCCCTGCAGGGCGTGAGAATCTAAGAGAAAGAAAGAGATCAGATCTAGCAACTTGCTGCAGCACAAGTAGACCGCTGCTGCCAGTACTGATCCGTCTTAATATTAAGAGGTTTGTGAGAGAGGAGAGGAAGAGAGAGATGATATAGTATAATAAATGGAGCTCTTTTTACAGCTTTTTGTTGTCGAGGTAACATTTAAGGACACTGAATCTGGATTACTGTTACTCTAAACTCTAATCTTCAAGCAGTTTTTTCTATCTCCATTTACCTGATAATTAAACTGCATGTCGCTATTGTTATAACACATTGATGAAAAAGGTAAATCCATGCAGTATATATGATTTTGTCATAATTGCTGGGTATTTTAACTTTCTTGATGATTTTCATTAGGAATATACGTTGATCATTATTATATATATATATATATAGGAAAAGGTAACGTACGGATGAAGGAAATGTTCGAAAAGCCAGGCTCTCAAGATATTGACGGAACGTTCAGGCAACCCACGTTGGGGTCTCCAGGCTTCTTGCTCCATCATTCCCATTTGATGGAAGGCTCTTTGTTGTCTTAGGCTTTGTTCCAGCAGTTTTAGCCTTGGGGTCTCTCCCTTGGTTATTCCTGAACTGCCCGCACCATCTTTATCTCCTAGCAGCTCACAACTATGCTTCAATTGTGCTGATATTGCGTCCTTTAGACACCGAAAATGCCGAGACATTGCCTTCTGTGCAAGTGCAGTATAAGGGACTGCTGCACCAAAACCCATAACCAGATCGAATGAGTTCACTACCATTTGCATTTGTTCACAGTAGTGGTTGTATCTTCGATCTACCTGCACATACAAATTAAAAGAAAAATACTCTTCAATATCTAATGAAAAGAAATCGCGTATAATATCATGCACGTCCTTTCATTTTGTCATAAATTTTGAAATTACACCTTATAAGTTATATATGTATATACTACATTAACTTAAGAAAGCAGCCGCCTGTAATAAAGAAAGTCAACATCAAGCATGCATATTACCAAAATTGAGTTTATAAAAAAAAAAAAAACAGAGAAAAAATTAATAAAGACGATATCCTCTAGCTTTGCAGAATTTTACAGTCCACGTATAACTTGAGAAGACTTTATTGCTTGTAAAGGCACCCCAAATCGGGAAAATAAATGTTCGCATCAAAGCCTGGTACGATGAAATGAAGGTTGATGGAAGAAGAATATCCTCGTGTTTCTTCTTTTCACACTGCAGCCGTTTGACACACTTGCGTGCATAAAGAAATTTAATGGACAACGGGAAGAAAAAAAATAGGAAGCAAGAGAATTAAAGAAAAAAAATCCCCTTCACACGGCCGTCAACAACCAAGGTATAATATTTATCTATCTATGGCTTTCACAGCTATATCTTTACATAACTATATATATATGCTGGGTTTGGAATCAGGATCTTGCTTGATAAGCAAAATCTGCGTTCATGAAAACTTCCTGCTTGATGTGGCGTGTGGCTTACATCTATTGGCCATGTTTGCAATCACAAGGTACTCAAAAGGAACGTCGTCTCATCTTAATCATAACTGGGCGCATTAATTCCCTAATATATAGTAGCCCTCTTGGGTTCTCACCTAACCAAAACCCGGCCTCTAATACCAGCTTGTAAAACACCTCCACCAATCCAATGGATCAGTGATAGTAAATATAAAATAAACAAAAAGTAGTGTGTAATTACACGCCAATATATATAACTCGATCCCTTGGAACACTATTTCACCAGCTAGCCGGCTTTTCCCTACAGGTGTGTCGGTTTATTTATATAGATATGGAAAAATATAATATGAAAACTTGCCGGAACTTTCTGTTTGTCCGGGTGATTTTAAAAGTAATATTGGACTAAATAAATACCCTAATGATTGACTCCTGACTCTTGAAAGGAGAGAGAAGGGGGAGAGAGAGAGCGAGCGAGAGAGAGAGATTACATGCCTCATCAAGCATGGAAAGAAGTTTGACCTTCCTTCTCTGATGCTCAATCCTGTCAGCAGCTGACAATGGAGGTAGATGATCCTTTGAGGTTGATGAAGAACCAGCAATAGTTGTATTACTGTTACCTGGATTGGGATTAGGGTTTGTACTATTGTGCTTTCCAAATTTTTTCTTCTTGAATTGCCCCCTACCAACACTGCAGAACTCTTCCAACAACTCTTGGGCAGCTTTGACATATTTTGAATTCCTCAAAACGTTTACCACGCCTAATGAGGACCCAAACCCAACATGAACCTGGTGGTTCTGAGCCATTCCCGGCAATTGCAAGGTCTGGTTATGGCCGCCCAAGTTCTTATAGTACTGAGCTGACGATGAACCCCCAGCTCCTTGATTGTAATACAATATCCCGCCATCCCCCATCCTCAATTCCTCCGCTTTTGCGGCTTCCAGATGTTGTAAAGAAGAAGATAAAGACAATGAAAGACCTTGGCTCTCCACAACCCCTCCAATTTCACTAGGGTTGTTGAGTTGGGTACCAGCAGTACTTCCTACATGGCTGCCATCAGGTACCCAAGTGAATTGCCCAAAACCTCCTCCTGCTGCCCCAGATGCTGCAAACCCTTGAAGAGAAGTGGATGGGTTAGGAAGCAACATGTGTAGAGTGGAAGAAGTTGAAGGAGGTGGAGGAGATGGAGATCTTGGCTGTGGATTCATTAAAAAAAGCTGCATGGCAGCGGCTGAATCTGTAGCATCAATGCTTGAAATCTGAGCGTGATGATGATGATGATGAGGCTGACCAAGACTGTCACGGCTATTCACACTATTCTGATTCTTCGCATCTCCCAAGGGCCCCAAACCCACCACCATCCCTTGTCTGCTTCCGTACCATTCGTTGGCCACACTTGTTGCCGGCGCCTGCTGTGGCCGCTGAGTCCGATAGCTCGGTGCCATCTGTTGCTCCAGTAAGTCTGTAGCGGTAGCACCCCCAGGAGGGAAATTGAACATCTCGGATAGCATCCCGGCCGTCTCATACACCGGAAGGCCCCCGGATTCTTCTTCATCTATCCCTACCAGTGGTGCCGGTGGGTGCTCGAAGCCTTGCACTCTCAGTTTGTCCCTACGGATCTGCTGCGCCATCTGGTGTTGCTGCGCTTCATGTGGATGATGGTGATGATGATGATGATGTTGCTGATGCTGCTGTTGTTGTTCTTGGTGTGATACGGCGGATCTCTCAAACCCATTGGAGAAGCTGAAGATGCCGTGGTGGTAGTCGTGGGACATAGAATTGGCAGAATTATTGGACTTTTCTTGGATTGAAATTGAGTGGTCGGTCTTCGAAAACGAGAAAATTGGTGGGAGTGATGGTGTTGCTAGTCCCATATCAGAATCTTCTTCTTCATCATCATCTCTTTCTTTGGCTCTAATTTGAGCCACTATACGCACTCTCTTCCCTTTCTGCTCAATTCATAAAGGATCCGTCATGGGAGACAAACAAATGGAAGAACACACATCATCTATCTTGAGTCATTCATCATCTATGATTCTATAACCCAAAAAAGAAAAAGGAAAAAGAGTACAATATAAAAGAAAGGAAGGAAGAAACAAGCGAGAGAATAAGATGGGTCTTTGTTGGTACTGCTTTTTTTATTTTTTTATTTCCCTTAATCGTTTTCAGCTTTGTTCATCATGTAAACATATATATAGGAGTGAGTCTGTGTATGTACCTCTTAGAGTTGCAGAGTGTGAAAGGATGTAAAGCTATCAGACATCGTTTTCTCTTCTGCGGTATTGAAAGCTTCCTGAATTCCTCCTGATCTTCTTTCTCTCACTCTCTCTTGTTCTTTGTTGCTCCGTCTGTCGTCTTTTTCTTTCTCTTTCTCTCCTTTTTCTCTCTCTTTGGCGGCTCTTTGGAGTAAGTGTTCTTGCAATCACCTTCTGGAAAAAGAAAGATGGAAGTTACATACTATATAAAATGAAAATGGAGGCTTTGGGGATCACTGATATCTCTCTCAAAGAAACTCAGGCATAGAGAGAAAGAGAGAGAGAAGCAGTCGCTTTTCTTCTTCTTCACCTCCTTTTTACTCACCAATAATAGCCTGTATTTATTTTATTTGTTGCCCGCTTTGTTCAAAAGAAAATTAATTTATAAAATGAAATATTATAACATGTAGATTAAAAAACACCAAATAAATATAAAAATACTTCGATTTATTAATATCTGTTCCAATTGACCAAAATAACCTTTATCTAGAGCAGAGTAGGAGTCCCACACACTTATTTAAGTAACGTTTTCAACAGAATTATCATCAATGGCATCCAATTGCATTCTTGTATATATAATATGTATATATATTTTTGTAATTTAAATAACTAGGTTATGGTTGCTGCGAAATTACCAAAACACCATTTCGAATGTCGGTTATTATTGTCATTTTTCATATGTCCCTTGGAAACCAACGCAAACTACGGAATAATAATAATAAAGATAAGGTCAGTACGAAGTCATCTCAATGATCCAAACTACCACCATCCTGTCCATCTCTTTGAATGACCATGATGCCCTAGCTAATACTTTTAGTGAATATGTTTTGCTAGGTTATTTTGGTCATTTCAAGCTACTATATATATATTACTATTATTATTATTAATTATCATCATCCACCAATAACCTAACATAGTAAAACAGGCAAAAGGGAGGGACAGCTAGCGCATAGCTAGGGATCCAAAGAGAGATTTATTAATTATGAAGGAACCATGCATATATATTGCATATATAGTACTGCTTGAATTGTTTTTTTTTTTTTTTTCCTTAAAAAACAAAAACAAAAACAAAAAAGGGTGGCGGCTGGAGGAGATCAGCCATAGCCAGACAGGTCGGAAGCTTGGGGCAAATTAGGTTTAGGTGTTGGAGATACGGCCTGGTATATATGAAAGGCACAACTAACTGCTTTAAGCTGGTTGGAGAAATATGGCAATATAATAGGTATTGCATGTCCATTTCTCCACCATTTTTTGTGGTATTTCTATCATCATCATCATCATCTCATGTGCCTTAACCTTTTCGTTACCTGATGATGTCATGTGATTGTTAATGTTGAACTACAACATCTATGATATATCTCATGATCATCAATAATTCAGCTAATTACAAATTATAATTATCATTTCATTAAGCATTATTATATATATTCTATTGGGAAAAAATAGGTAGGTGAGCATATATATATATACACACACAGACACACATATATAGATATATCTAGTTGAACAAATATTATGCATGTATTAATGTAAATGAGTTCGTGTACTTACCCTATAATAATTTGTGTGTGGGAAAGATTAATAACGTCGTCGCGTTTTTTAGTTCATAAAACAAATTGCGTACTCTTTGATCATAAAAGCATTTAGATCCAGTTTGAATGTTGAGATGATCTCAACTCATCTCATTCCATTTCATCTCAACACCTAAACACCATTACTCAAATTAATATAAATACTTTTCAATTTCAAATTTTTAACTTTTTTATCTAATTATTATCTAATTATTTCAACTTTTACAAATTGAAACAAAATACAAAAAATAATTTAACTTTTTCAAATCTCAAAACAAAAATAATATTAAAAATTAATATTCTAACAATATTTTAATTTTATAATTTTTTATTCAATTTTTTCTCTTTCATTTCCCAAAACCCCATAAACAATCTTAACTCAAACCATTTCACTATTATTCACAAATTTCTTATCTTATCCCATCTCAACATCCAAACAAGGTCTAAGTTCTTATGGTTTCATTTGTAGAAGTCTATTCTTATATTAATTAATTAAGGAACCATACATATATATATGTATGTATGCATATATATATATATATATCAACCAGCTTTGGATAGATTCTTTCATTTTAATTACTGCGAAAACAGGATCAATTAAACTCTGCCTCTGGGGACATGATCAGGCCGCGGGGATCGAATTACCAAGAGGCGGCCAGAAAATTAAGTGACAACACACGCATCAAGTAGGCATAAGAGACAAAGTTATATATATAGTATTATGCTAATAATTAATAATTAGACAGATCGAAGATTACCTTCGAGAAAATTAGACTGAAAAATTCAATATTCCATTCTTCATATTTGACTTTATACAAATATATATATGAAGATCATGATCACCGTGTGTATGTATGTGTATATATATATATATATGTATGTATGTATGTATGTATGTATGTATGTATATGTATATATAGTAATTAGCCTATATAATTATTTTCAATTTGACTAATTAACCAAGTTTTCTTTTTTGTTTAACCCTATAATATGTCATAATATATAGGGATTATAAGCCTATATTATATATTTATATATATAATTTATAACATCATATATATGAATATATTCATTCTTTTTTAATTAATTTATTAATTAATTTCTAATATAATTCTTTTTGGATTGGTTGAGCAATATGCAATATATATATATATATATATGATTAAGAGATATAGTAGTGTACACTGCATGCAGGACTAACGCACACGCGCGTGCCTCATCAAGCACCTGATTATTAATTTCTTAAAAGCAATTAATTAAGTATATGATATATATAACCCTTTTTTGTTTTCTTCAAACGCAAGAACAAATCATATTATATAATATATAAGAAAGGAAATCAATGAGCAAAAAGTAGTTGTACCACTACGTACTACTTGTCTAGCTTCTTACGTACGTACGTAACTACAAGTTAATTTTAGACTCCTAATTAATTTGTTAGCTAGCAATTGATCATGATCATCATCGACGAACGTCCACTCGTTTTTTTTTTTTTTTTTTTTGTTATTTATTTTTAATTTTAGGTATGAGTTACTCAACATGCACCCGTTGAAAGGGAGATACCCTCTTTTCTTTCCAACTGCAAAACTTGGATGGACAATTGACAGCCCAACCGGCCTCTCCTCCTCTCCATCTGTCGTCTTTCTGGGTAGTAACATCACATGAATCTCACCGGCTGGCCTCTTCTGATCTCACACGCTTCATATATTAAAGCTGTCCTACATCATCGACCATCATTCACAAATTAAACCTAATAATTAATTATCCCATCCTCCCCTCACGTGTGAAAGTCGGCCCCCTGCACGTACGTGTCTGACGTCTGATCTTCATATTTATTACCCTTCTAGGATTTAATTAATTTCCCCATATGTTTTGGTTGCACTTTAATTCTAAAAGTGAAATATTGACGCTCATTTTTTTTTTCTTTAATCTTTTTTTAGGGTTGTAATTGATGTATGTTGTTGTTGTTAATGTAGGTATAAGTTCACGTTCCAGTTGTATGGAAAAGCTTAGGAGATGAGATAGGAGCCACCCTTTAGATGGATGCATGCATGGGTGGTTGTGGGGTTACTCAAAGTATTTAGGTTTGGCTTTGAAATGGCTTTTTCGCTTTTGTCTCAGGATATTAATTAAGAACCTGATTTAAATATCACTCATCCATGCATGCAGCAACGCCACCGGCCTACTTTTTTCCTCGGTACATGACACACAAACATCAACCATATATGAACATAAGTCATTGGTTCTTTAATTTAATTGGATGGAAAAGGGAAAAGAAAGAAAAGAAAAGAAAAGCCATTATCAAATATCAACTGGAAATTATCTCCACCAGACAGTAGTACTAGTACCACTAGCACGTTTTTTCAGCTTATAATTACATTTTGATCTACTTTGATGGGACCAAAAGATGATGTGTGATCCATTCAGGAACAGTACTACGTACTACATGCTGATCATGATGAACTCGTCACTTTGTTTCCGCACATGTTCATGATCATGCATGCAAGAACGAATTCTTTTGAAACTTTCCTGGAGAGTCTGCAGGTAATTAATTAGCTAGTCAGTCATGCATGCATGCATGCATGCATGCAAATTCATGATTAATTATGCTAACACCAGTATCATTAATATTAATTATATAGTTTGATAATCCAATAATGATGTTTTTAATTATCATCTTTTTGAATTTCCATTATATGCATGATGTACATGATGATTCATTTCATTTGCACACTTTTTCTTTATTGTAATGGAAGGTATAATAATGCATAAATTCAAACATTAAGCCTTTTCTTAATTTCTTCTACATGGCGATGATACTTTTTTGTGGAATCTATTAATAATTAGCATGGGTTAAGCAGGCAAAACGTAGACAAAACAAGTTAATATTTTGGTAAAGACACAGTACGTACGTGACTTCAAATATTACATATGAATTTCGTGAGTTCACTTTAAAAGAAAAATATTGGAAATTATCGTTCTTTTATCTTCTCTTCTATGATGTGACATTAAATAATTAACTGGTAAATAAAATATAGTAAATAATTTTTCATTAATTTAATTCGATATGATTAAAAAATGATGATGAAATAATGATGGTTAAAAAGATAACTAGATTTTTCTTTTTCTTTTTTAATTCCTCGATATGTTTATTTTGGATCAGACTTTTTGTTCCAAAAAATTATTGTCATCGTAAATATATGATTTAAAATAAGTATTTTTTTTTTTAGTGAAATTTTGAGACATGATGAGTTGTTAATGGAAAAATCTAGTTACAAGTATAATTATGCACTAAAATATGCACGAATATAATATGATTGGTTAAAAAGTAGATTTTATTAAAAACAATACTAATTTAAATTTTGAATATGAAGAAATCAATATTGATACGTAAATTGGTATAAAACTATACTTATATATAGCAAAATTCGTTGTTAATTAATTCATCAGCATCCTATATATTAGAGTTATAATCTTGCTAAATCATGAGTAATTATTTTTCTAAAAGCTTAATTTTATAACCAAATTATGACGAGTTGAATATATATATATATATATTTCATTGGTAGATATATCATTGCAGTGACAATACTTATATATAATAAAACATGATGAACATATGTGATTAGTTAATAAAAGCTAGCTAGCCGCCAGTCATCATTAATCAAAATCTCTTGCTTGGACACACGTTGCGATTTTTAATTGCAATGATTATCTGTACGTACGTACGTTTAGCCGCAGAAGATATAAACCACTTATATGATTATACGTACATGATCTCTGATCAGTCTTTGATGCTCTGAACAAGTGCTACCAAAACCCTCATGATTTCAATAATCATATATATGTCGTTTCCTAAATTCACAAAGTACGTGCGTACTTCTTATAAATATCGTCTATTTAATTAAAAAAATAATAATATTTATAATCATAATTGTATAATTATTGTATAATTTTTTTTAAAAAAAATAAATTTATATAAAATTTATATAAAAAAATTTACTTTTTAATCATAAATTTTATTTTTTTTAAATGATTATACAATATTTATATATTTTATAATTACATATAATATTATTCTTAATTGAGTACATTTTTGTTTTTTAGTTTTTATTAAAAAGATACATATGGGATGTGGCCTATTTATCTGAGTAGTGAGTATGGTCATACTAACAGTACCGTAGCCTATCTGTTTGAAATCAGGCGAAGAAGAACCTAGACGCTTGAAAATTGTACGTGTTATCTCAAGTTAGATTTGACACATAGCCTAACTTTACTGAAAAATTCAATAAAGTTTAAAGTGAATGTTGTTCATAGTTTTAAGGCCAATCTATATTGGAATTCGAACTCAGGAGTCAGGACTTATTACATACCCATGCAATCACATGGAAGTAATTAGTCAAGAGCCGCCACGCTTAGTAACTATATATAGACTAGACTAGACGACGTCATCTGTCTGATTCTATCTCGTTTTGAATAAATTTTGAAATTAAATGATATACATGACCGGTTTTAGACACTTATGAATTGATACGGATCAAATCATCAACGCAATTGAAATTTTTAATTTTTTCTGTTTGGGTCTAGTCTAATTTGATTTTTTCGATTTACCATTTATACGTGTGATACATTCATTAAGTTGAGACTTGAGAATTAATTTTTCTAATGCTTGTTTTTTTCAAAGGAACTTTTCTTTTCTTTTTTTACAAGTATTCTCAAAGCAACTTTTCATATAATATTAATAAGATTAAAATTGATAATTTAGTATATAATATATATAATATAAAAAATTTAAAAATATACATGTAATGGATGAATTTGATAATTCAAACTGGTTTTTAAAATATAAAAACCAATTTTAATTCTTAAGAATTCGTACCGGATCAAACCAGTTGGGAAGTGGACATAACCCACTAATTTGGTCCCTCGATAGATTTAATTTACATTAAATCTCGTGATGAGTTTGTCACTACAAGAAATCGGGACTATTCCGGCGATTTCATAATCGTCGGAAATAATATCGTTGGCAAAAGTGTATTTTGGCGGCGATTTAAAAATCCCTGCAAAATTAATAATCTGATGAAACCATGTACTAGCCAGGTCTTTATAAAAACTATTGCAACGATTATGAAATCTTTGCCAAAATATAAAATACTTTTCCAACGCCTAAACTACGTCACTTTACATGTATCTTTGGGCGAGAAGTCTAAGTTTCTCCTCATTCCGTGCCCCCTACAACCACCAAAACCCACCCCCCGATTCCTTACAACCTGCTCCTTGCGTTCTCCACTTCTCTCTAGGTTCCTCCCTTCTCCAAAAGAGCACCGACACCATTGATAAACCCATTTCAATCGAACAAAATCTCCATTAGAGCCACACCACCCCCACCCCATTTTCCTCCCACGGAAGTTGAACCAGACTCCATCCACGACCTCTTCCTCTCTCCTCTTCGTATCTCTCTCTCTCTCTCTCTCTCTCTCTCTCTCTCTCTCTCTCTCTCTCTCTCTCGTGAAAACCCTCTGACTTCGAACCTTAGGACATTCACTTATTTCCCTCTCTCTCTCCATCGCAGATTGATTGTGGGTTTGGTGATGCGCGTGTTGTGGGAGTTGTTGAAGTTCTGTGTTGCCGACTGCTGGTAAGGCCCTTCTCCTTCTCTGCTTCTCTACTTCTCACGGACACACCCACGTTCACTTTCCCAGTATTGTGCATTTAATGGAAGCTTCCTAATTAAACAAGTAGTTTTAAAATGGGAACTTGAATGTAAAATGGAACCAACTTTCCATTCTGAAACCATCAATTGCAGTTCAATAATGTGTATGGAGCCCAACCTACCAAATTAGATATAATGGCTTTAGTGTTTTTAAATTTATGTTGTTGGGCTGATGTTTGTATTTAATTATCTGATTTTATCACTATGTTCCATTAATTAATCCAGTTTCTTAGTTTTGGCCTATGCAATGAGTTTCTAGGATTTTTATTTGAAATCTGTGCTTCTCTAAGGTTGTATTCATCTGATTTTCTCACTTTTTTCCATTAATAGATCGAGCTTCCTCATTTGGACGATGATTGTTGGGTTTTGATTGTTGCTTTACCTTAGGTACAGCTTGTTTGTATTAGTTGCCAGGATTCGGTCCCTAACATTTCTGAGTTCTCATATGTTCTTTTGTATGGTTTATATTTTAGTGTTGCATGGATGATTTATGTTTTATTGGTTTGTTTCTGCCGCCGCCTGTGGTGCTGGTGGTGATGTTGTTGGTTTTGTGGTGATCATTTTTCCTAGCCTTCAAAAATTTAATTTGTATTGTGTTATTTATTCTTTTATTTTTTTCACATAAATAGTTATGATTTTGCTCTTGAAATATAAAAGAGATAGTATAAAAGATTCCTCTACATGATTTTAGTTTTTATATTCCATACAAATCCATTTTCTATGTTAGGATTGGGCAGCATATCTTTAGTTTATATAAAAGGGGCTTTGAAACAATAATTAAGCATCTTTTATAAGTATTAGACAAATATATATATATTTGAAGTGGAACATGTTGGTGTTAGAAATTAGTTAGTTAGCTGGAAAATGTTCGATTATTTTCTAGCTAGACATTTTGACTACCATATGAGTTTTGGAAAACAAATGAATGATTACCCTTTTGATTTTTTTAAGTTCATGATCACTAATATGGCTGAGAAGAGTCTTTGAATCATTTATAAGAACTTAGATCAGCAAAAGAGTACTCACTTTTGCATCATGCATTTAGAACACTGATTCCCCATACATAGACAAATAAATTCTATATTTCCTACATTATAATATATTATAGACATTTTTTGTTTTTTTGAGTAGGTTACACATTTTTTACTTGCAAATATTGCATGCTTTAAGTACTCTATTTCTTAGTAATACTCTAAATATAAACATTGGCAACATTTCACAAGTTAGCTCCTTGGTCATATTGTTGGTAGGAATCTTAGGCTGAAAGTCTACAGCTTTTATTATTATTTTTTACAAGAAACACCCCAGATCATTGATTAACTCAGAGGTATAGAAGATACATCATGATTAACAGAAGCCTTAACCACCTCGGGTCCATCTTCTAGCCAAACTGTTTCTTTGACTTCCTTGATGGCTACTTTATCTGTTGTATGTGCTACATTGTGTGCAGATCTGTGCACAAGGGATAGCCTCCATGTTTGGTGAAGTTCCATTAGCTACTGCATGTCTTCTGTCTCCTGGCCGAGCCAAGAATTGTCTTCACACTTAGACTATTTGCATCTATAACCACTTTGGCATCACCCTTGAAAATCCTAATCATGATTCATTCCCTATTCAACACATAACTCCAAGCTCTGTGAAGAGTTGCTCTTTCTGCTTGAAAGGCTGAGAAGATCTGCACATTTTGGTGTTGTTAAGCAAGCTTGTAGGCCCCCTTCACTATCTCTCACGATAATCCTCATTCACATTCTGTTTGAATCTTTGTCATAAGCTTATTCAAAGTTTATCTTGATAAAAGGTCACTCGGGTGGCTGCCACTGCTGGCTTGAGCTTGCTGAATTTTCAACCCCGACTGCACATAGAGTGTTGTTCTTTTGTTTGATCGCTTTGAGCATAGATAGGTTAGTCTAAGCCAGAACTATAATTGTATAAGGACTTTTGAACTGGTCTTGAAAGGCTTAAGCATTTCTTCTACCCCAAATGTGATAGGCGAGTAATGTATCCATTTCTAGATTTGAATAGTTTAAGCTCCGAGCCATCTCCTCCCATAGGTGGTGAAAGTCAGAAAATGTAGTTTTCCACCTCCTAAACTTGATGTTTGATCCCCCCCCCCCCCACACGTCTGCTGTTGTTGGGCAAGCCCAAAGGGTATGCAATCGCTGGCAGTATCTCTCTTGAATAATATTGCACATAAGTTAGTATCAACATTTCTCTGATTGAACAGATTATCCTTTGTGGGTAGGATATTGGTTTGGCTTTGATTTTTTATCTGAATTAACCTTGCCTGTCACATCTAACTGCCATAGAACCTTCCACATACCATCATTCCCCCTCCCTGAAGAAGAACCTCCCAGATTTCTAAGTGACAGCTTTGTTTTCATGAAAATAGGCCTCTTGACAGATTTTGTTGCCTTTAGAAGATCATGCTCAGATCAATTTTTTAATCGCCCCTCTCTTACTAATAGGAAATGAGACTATGAGCTTAGCTTCTTCTTCATTAAAAACTGACAAACCAAATCTATCTTCCATACTTGACTACAGCTTTTTTTTTTATACGTTTGCTATTTTTATATCAACTGCATTTCTTCAATCAATTTTTACTTCATGACAAATTTGGAATTGTAAACACAAATTCATAGAATTTGTAACAATTTCAATCATGTTCAATAGCTAGCTTTAAAACCATGCTGTTTCTTATAAATGGATGGAATATGATATTCTGGAACACAGTTAATCCTTGCTATAAATTACATAACCATGTAACTAATTTAATAACAACCATCTATAAACTTATTTTAGTTTTCATAACAAATAATCAACTTCTATTACGTGTTTGACTTGAGCTAGTCTATCTGTTGAGCGAGAACGGTACAACTTTGTCATGTCTTGTTTAGTGTTTGCCAACTCTTGGACTCTGTGTGTTCCTGTATCACATTGGCTTAGACTGCAATCTGATTTGCTAAGCTAATAAATGGAACTGTCATTTAATCTAGGTTTATTTCTTCTTCTTTTTTTTCTTTTTTTTATTTACATTTTACAAGTTGTAATATCCATCGACAGTTAGCTAAGATTTGAAAGTTCTGGATCCAACATTGCAACAGTTAGGGTCATTAGATGTTATGATATAAGTTTGGGCAAAGGATTTTATGAAATCGCTGGCAAAGGATTTAATATATACAGCCACTTTTGTCATTTCTTTATACTATTTATATATCAATGTTTTTAATTCCCAATTTTCACATATGTATATATATTATATCATGATACCATCAATTAATTATTTAATCAATCAATCTTAGTGCATGTTTGTACAACTTTTCCATTGGCAAATACCAATGAGATGTCAAATGTATGAAAGATAAAAAGCAAAGAATATATAAAATATACAAAGGAAATATCAAGCATATGTATAAGAAATATATATTACTTTTGTATTTAATATACATGAATAGGGAACTATATATGGAACTAATTATAATGGGGAAGCATGTTGATTCTCTTTTTTAGAGAGTTTTCATCTAAATTTAAGGGAAAAAGAAAGATATAATAGGGAAACTATTGTTGATCATGACATGCATTTTCCTGCTGCCCCTATCCTAACTAGCTATATATATATATAGGCTCTTTAATTAGGCTTCTCCCCCGATTGACAAGTTAAGGCTATATGAGTACTTTGGGCACTTATATGCTCATCTTACAACTTCTCATGTCTAATTTCTTTTCCATTAACCAATATATTCTAATATAAAATACTTTTCAATTTCAAGTTTTTAACTGTTTTTTACTAATTATTATCTACTCATTAGAACTTTTCTAAACTCCTAAACAAAATACAAATAACAATAAAACTTTTTCAAATTTCAAAACAAAGATAATATTAAAAAATTATATTGGAATAATATTTCGACTTTATAATATTTTGATTTAACTTTTTCTCTCTCAATCTTCAAAATCTAATAAAATATTTTAATTCAAATTATTTCATTACTATTCACAAGCCGTTTTATTACCATTCACATAATTGATCTCATCTCATTACATACCTAAGCATTCCCTAAAAGAATTCAAGATCTCTATTATGTTTGTACTATATAAAATTATCATTTGTTTAAAAAATTGAAGATAATAATAAAAAGATATTTAGGTTTTTATTATTCATTTTATATATTAACTTATATGAACCGATTAAATGCATATCCAAGTTTAAAAGCAACAATTAATTTCAAAACTTATCAATCAAGGACGGCAACTATATTCTGCTATGCACTAAATTATTTAATTTCTAATGGGATAATTCATCACATCGCTAGCTCATGATTTACTTAATTCTTAACTAAATATGTCACCATTTTTGCTAAAAAGATATAAATCTGTCATTACTAAATTTCCCTCGTTACAAATGGCAGATCTAGATGGTGACCTCGGGGTCCACAATTAGGTCATGTCTGATCGTATCTAGAAAATTGCAACTCGATTCATGTTTTTTCTACATTTTCTAGATCTTATCTAATAATTGATAGTTATGCTTAATTGTTTTTCATGATTTTCTCTGGCTGCGGAAGGCTACGGCCATTAATTTAGGCTCCACAGAAATATATTCCACATCAGGCAGATCCATCGAGGGAAAACTCCACTTGACCAGCTAGCTATAGCACCCGAAGCAAGAATCCACTAGCTAGTCGTAACTACGAGTTTTGGACAAATATCTAAACCTCTCTCCCTCTCTCATTATCAAGTTTAGGTAAAAATTTGATCCAAAATCAACCCAGTACTCGATCTACAGGCTCTTTTAATTTTAATCTTCCTTGCTTAGACTTTACCCATCATTAATATTATATAATATGTTCTTTAACTTTTTTGTAAGATATATGCTTATCTTTTGATCATTTGGCTTTTTTCTTTTAAAGTCAATTTGTAGGCCAAATGAAACGTACGTACGTTTACGCATTTAAAATATGCATGAAAGCATCAAGGATATATATCATCAGTACTGACATGAGGGTAGCTAGCTTCAGTGATGCAGGCATGTGAGTTCTACTGATCATGATCATATCACAATTTATTTCTATCTTCCTTAATTTTCTTGCTGTGTTCGAATTTTACTTTGCAGTACTGTACGTTGGAGTCTCATGATCAGTACTCAGAGCCACCCCTAGCTACAAGCAGAATAATGATCATCATCATGAGTATAGAGTTAGTAATAACAAATGGCCACAAACGCTAGCCGCAGCAACCGACGACCAAGGAACGATAAACAACGACCACAATTACCAGCGCCACCTATTCATAGCACAATATATATTAATACATGCACCTTCAAAACGGCACAAAAACAGGGCATACGACCAAACTTTGCCAATTAGTAAACATGCCTCATGTCCAATGTGAAATCACCACTTGTTCTAAAAGTTTAAATTGATAGAGAGAGAGATTTTATTTTATATCTTAACAATCTCTGTCATGTATGAGCTAGACTTTTTCTCAATGAGTGAGCCCAATACGTGAAATATTTAATTAAATGATAAAATGTAAAGATAGGGACGTTCAAACTCAGAATGTTTGCTTTGATTCTATCGTATAAAATCATTATTTGTCTAAAAATTTAAACTGAATATGAGAAGAGATTGATTTTATTTTATATCTTAACATATAGGCACATATATTAACACCAACAAGCTCATGATCATGCATTAAAAGCGTAAATTCAAAGTCCACTTAACTTGAGGATCTTTTAATTAATTCTCAGATAGCTTTCACAGCTAGCTTCTTACTTCTCTAACATCATTAAATCATCTCTCAAAAATTTTAATTGATTAAAATAATATCATATATCAGAGATCGAGAGAGAGAGGCCATGATCATATATAATATATAGAAAGTCCGACTCTTAGCCCGAGTAATGATGCAGGATCGATCCTTTTCACCAAGACTCCACAAGCCTAGTACTAACACTTTAGAACATGCCAAAACACGTACACCTCACTATGAGCAATTTCCCTCAGGGGCGGACCACGTTTTGTGCGTTGGTCCCCCAAAATTAGAAAATTCTTATATATATAGTGGCCATTATTATATGTATATATATGTGTATATATATATATATATATATATGAAGTAACCTCCTAAAAGCATGGCCCATCCAAAGTGTTTTTTTTTTATAATTCTTGTATGGTTTCTTATCTTTTATGATGTGACCTAGTCCTAAAACTAATATATTAGCCCTCCAAACATTAATTTCTTTTAATTCTAGGGACGACAATAATAATAATAATAATAAAAAGAAATCATGTATAAAATTAGCTAAGCTTGAGTTGTATGAAAAATAATAACTTATTAACATGGACTCCAAAATTATTAATTATATGATACGAGATTCATTAAATGAGTCTCGGCAAAACAAACACTATATATACGACTAAGGGTCTGTTTGGAATTACGGTGGGAGGTCAAAAAAGTGCGGTAGAATGGCCTAAAGTGCTTAAATGATAAAATTCATCCATTTTGTAGTTTTATATTAAAGTACTTCCATACAAAAAAAAAAAAAAAAAAAAAAAAAGCAGAAAACTATGTTTTAACAAAAGCATCAAAGTGATGCTTTTTGTCAGAAGCATTTCAGAAAAAGTAGTTCCTATTTTATCATGCTATGTACATTACGAAATAACACTCATCATTTTAGCACAATGACAACTTTACCAATCTATATTTTTTATTATTCCCGTATAATCTACTCAAGACTTCTTTGCCCATCAATATTTTTCATTCTTCTCCTATCACTTATGCATTATTGAAGAGATTTTCTTTTTCATTACAATTATTGAAAAATCTATTAGATTATTTTTGTTATTATTTTATTATAATATTTTATTTTTATCAAGTATATGCCCTTTTATGTCATTTCTATGTCAAAAAATACTTTTTAAATTTGTTTTCAAACAAATTTAATATGTTTGAAAGTGTTTTAGACAAACGGATCTCAAACAATAAATAACTTTTCAATAATAGAGTTTATTGCGTTAAGCTCTAAGCTATAAGCCTTAAGTTAAAAGTAATATTTTCCACCACAACCCCAAACATGCACTAAGAAAAAAAAAATTTTCTTAGTCATTAATTATATGATCAGCCTCGATTGGCAAAACAAAAATCATAAGTGGGGATGATCAGTTTAATTTGGTCAATTAATCCTTTTTATTTTATATCGAGAAAGAAAATACAAAGAATTTTTCAACACATAGATGAAGATGATGAATGAATCTTAATTATTCGAAATACCATGTTTAATTAAACATAATTTGAAGAGAAGAGACTAATAATTAAGTTGGTTTTTTTTTTTTAATTTTTTTTATAACTTTTTCGTTCATTTCTATAAATAATTAAACTGATTTATTTAGGAAATTAAAATTTTATTATTATTTTTTATCAGGTTGGTTGGCGACTCATTAATTACCCGACATGTATCACTCAAGGGAGACGTGCCAAATGCCATCAGACTAGCCACAAGATCATTAACATTACTACGTTAATTGGTTTTAATTAGTTAAATACACGTGACATGATTACACATCGTGATCATGGAGTGGTAATTAAGACGTTGGGTCCCCACAAAAACATTTCTTGCATGCATGTAATTCGATCCACCTTTGCTTAATTTCCCTCACAATATATATACGCCAATAATCATATTGCATGTGTTAAGAACTAGACTCGATCTTAATCAATTAACTCGGACATGTATATATATATATTGGCCTGGATGATCAAGGACATGAGACTAGAGATATTGATCGCTGAGCATTAATGATCAAGGCAATATTTATAATATATAAGGGATATTCCATGCATATGATCATGTATAAGTACTATAGAGAAATAATATTTACAGTTATAAAATGCGCAAACATCGTATACTCTTTTTTAAAAAAAGAGGTAAATATTAGATCCACTTAAAAAAATTTATTTTTTAATAATGGATCTCACTTCTTTTTAAAAGAAGTATACGGTATTTGCGTAACTTTATCTAACATTACTCATAACTATATATGTAAGATCTAGTACTTGATCTCTTTGTATGGAAAATAATCGAAAAGTCTCCCATAATCCCCCATTTATAAGGACAGGTTTGGAAGTAAGATAAGATATAAAATTTTCATCTCATCTCATATTATCTCATCATTATAATTTTTTCAAATTCATATACAAAATATAAGAAGCAATTTAACTTTTTTAAATTTTAATTCAACCTTTTCAAATTCTAAAATAATAATAATATTAAAAATTAATATTTTAAATTTTTATTTCAAATTCAAAATTCTAATCCTACTTTCAAATCTGCCCTTTTATTATTATATGAACGTAATGTACGGGCATACAGTAAATCGAATAATATTTACGTAATTTGTTCTTGCTGATCATCGTACGTACGTCGCAATGGCATAGTATTCATGCTGAAAGGGACAGTACTAATTATTGCCTTCAATTAAATTCATTTTAACCAACTTTTCAATGGGTACGTACGGTCGGTCTCGAGAATTTAGATTAGCATTCAAACTTCACCAACTATTTGTACCAGAGTTTCATGCACTAGTTAGGTATAATACGCAAAGCCCACCGCAGGAAATTAAAGAGCTTATAATAATATTACAATACGTCAATTAGAAAGGGCAATGTCTAAGAATTACAAGCTGAGAGCATATATATAATATGTGCTAGAGCCATGTATCAATACAAGAGATCGGATTATTTTTTTGCAACAAATTAACATTTGTAAACAACGCACGTACGTACATTTTTTTCATTACAAATAATGTATCGTTTGCAATGATTAAAAATAATTCGTATATAAGAAATAGTTGTATTTGCAATGAAACTTTTACAACCACAAATTCTCATTGAGATTAACCATGAATAGTTGTTTGGTCAATGGTAAAATATTATTTCCAACAATATTTTTAACAACTGCAATGAAGATGACAATTGCAAATAAAAATACACACTTTCAAAGAGTAAAATTTGTTGCAGGTTGGAATACATAACTTCTCTTGTTTGCAACGAATCAAAAATCGTTGCAAATTACAAGTTTTTGTTGCAACTTATAATGGATATTTGCAACGAAAATTTAAATCCTCCAAATAAGTAGCATTCCCGTCTAGACAGGGCTTCCGTTTGGTACACTCTGATCTCTTTTAATCTGAATACTAGGGGTGCAATATGTTACACGATCGTTAACCCAACACGAACACGACACGATAATAGTGGGTTAGGGTTTAGTCTTAATGGGTTTGGGTCAAAACGGGTTGACCCGTTAAGACACGATTGTTTAACGGGTTGATAACGGGTCAACCCGTTATGACACGTTAAGAAAGTTAAAATTACAATTATACCCTTATACTAAAAGTAAAAGTGTTAGATTTTCAATTTCGATATTTTTATTGTTTGAATTGTAATTTTAGACTTGTAGCCAGCTTTATAATTTTTATAAATATTGATTTTAAAATTTATATGAAATTATGCTAAATTTAATCAGGTCAAACTAATTAATTTCGGGCCTATTCAACCAATTTACATAAATAATTTGAAACGGGTCGTATTGTGTCGTGTTAACCTATTTCTTAATATTTACTAATGGGTCAAAACGGGTTGACACGACATGACCCGTTATGTTAATGGGTCGTGTTAGGATTTGAGATTTTGACACGATAAGTTTAACGGGTCGGGTTAGGATTGAGCTATATAGTATAATATACATGCTTTGACACGACACGAATACAATTCGTTAACACGATTTGACACCCCTACTGAATACTATACAAACTTTTTGAAACCAATCAAAACTCATTGCAAATAACACTACAAGAATGTTGCCTTCTCGAGGGAAGCAAGATCCCCGCATATCCCCTGTTTTCTTGCAGCAACAATTCACAAACTGCAATTTTCACCCATCTTTAATCGGTTGAAAATAAATCGTCTAGTCAGAGGAATTTTGGTGAGAAATCATGGCCCTTGCAATTGCCATAGCTAACTCGGCGGACATTTCTCACAGTAAAATCACCTGGGCAAATTGGTCTAAAGGGCAATTACAGTGATGAAACGTCGCAAATTTGGGTCATTAACGACAATTTTGCAACACCGTAAAATCTAAATATTGGGTGATTCTAGAGCTGGCGGCAAGAAGCTTTGTTCCCATTTGCGGTGAATTCATAGACACCGCAATTTCAAACTCTTCATATGACGATTTTGGGGCTGACGATAAGAAAGAGAGTTCCCATTTGCGGTGAATTCGTATACGCCACAAGTTCAGACTCTTCATATGGTGAATTTATAGATGCTGCAATTTCAGAGATTCTACATGCAGTGAATTGCAACAAAATAATGTTGTTGCAAATAATAATACATAATCCGAAACTTATTTGCAATAAATCAAAACTCATTGGCATTGCAAATAAAAAGTTTTTTCAACGAAATGTTAAATCCTTGCAAATAATTGTCTAATTGCAAAGAAATAAACATCTTGTTGTTAATAATGGGTATCAGTAACGGTTTTTCATCCTTACAAAAAAAAAAAACCTTATTTGCAAAGGGTCAAAATTCATTGCAAATAACAAGTTTTCTCAATGAAAATTTAAATCCTTGCAAATTATAAGTGGTATTTTGTCCAGACTAAACACCGTTCAATGCACTCTGAACAATAGTTTGCCCCTATTTGTTTTCCTCTTTTTGTACAACAAATGTACATTTCATTGCAAATAAACATTATACTCTTTTGCAATGAAATAAATAAACATACTCTTGTCCATGCATATTACCTTGAACCTTGTTTGCAATGATGATAAATCAATTTGCAACGATAAAATTTCATTGTAAAAAGTGAACTATTTGCAATGAAAAAAAATCATTGGGATAAACTTGCACCATTATTGCAGCATTTGCAAGAATAGGGTAGCGACATGTCATCATTGCAAATAGTCTTTTACAATGAAAATTGGACTTTTAATAACGATTTTTTTTTTTTAAAAAAAAAAAAACCATTTGTTGTAGTGTACGTATATATATAATACCTACGATTTTTTTTTTATTTTTATTTTTGGGGGAATGTGTGTATCGAGTTGGAGATAGATCATCTAGTAATTAAAGTTATATATATAGGCAGCCAGTTGGAAATTAGAAAAAAATAATTGACGTATATATGTTAAAAGGCATGCAGCTTGTTGGTAATGTGGGAAAGGAATAATCAAAGAAACTCAAATTCTTATAATAAAGAGGCTGTGACAACTTTGAAGTTCTTTAACAAAGTACGCCTATAAATTAATTGCCTATATGTACTGTGGTCTTTCTGGGAGGAAAAGAAAGAAGAAGGCCGGAAAAATAAATTTCAAGAAGGAAAGAAGAAAGAGGCCGCAACAGTACTACTACTAGTAGATCGATCGATCAAGGGAAAAAAACGAAAAGTGGCCGGTGGTAAAGCAAGTCTACAGGCATCGATCATATTGATGTACGTACGAGGAGGAGGCGTCAACGCCCATTAATTTCTAAATGTCCCTTTTCCCCAATATATAATAATAGAGAGGGAAGAAAAAAGCTGGAAGACGATGCAAAAGCAAAAGTGCAAGACAAAATGGCAGTCGCCCATGATCAGTCTGCAGCCTCACATCCCACTTCATTTATTAACCGCACTCTAGTCTTGGTGATGATAATAGAAATTAACATCCCTAAACTACTTGTAAATTGACTTAAAAAAAGATTGCTGTCGTGATTTTATTTAATTTATAATTAGTAATATTATTCCTGTAATATAATTTAATTAAGTTCTGCTAATTAATAGAATTTTTCTAATATATATGTATATTTGATAAAGAAAAAAGATGGTCCCTCATGATCTCCTTCTGCTTTTCAATATCATTCAAAAATATTCTTTTCCTTTTCGGGATGCCTCCCACTTTTTCTCCTCACCCTTGAGCACAGCATGACTTTAATTAATAGACTTTGTTTCGGATATATATATATATATATATATATATATATATATATATATATATATATATTTGACAAATTCATATAAACTCTGATCTAGTCGAACTTTTTTTTTTCCTAATTAAATTTTTCTGGGTCGAGTGACTCCAAGCTGTCTTAAACGCTACGTAGATCATCATGTTGAGGTCAACTATATTATATATAGATATATATGTATATATGTAGGTATGATCAAGTTGCCAAGGTTAATTAATTAATTTATATGTTGATAACAATTATATTTCTTAACTATGATCAGGGCCAGTTGAGCCATTAATATTGTCTGAGCCCCCCCACCTTGTGTAAGCTGGCCCCCAAAATTAAAAAATGATGTGTTTTTTCTTCTTTTTTTTTTTTATTAAAAATAAAAAAATAAAAACCATTTCATTATATAAAATTTTAAATAAAGTTTTTATTTTTCAATGTGTGCAAGGCCCCATAATACTAAATTTAATATTTAATATAATGAATTATTTATATTTTAAATAATTTTTTAAGATCTTGTTAAATTGAGGTGCTAAATTTACATTAAGACCTCATTTTAAGTTGTAGTATTTAATATAAATTCAAAAAAACTTTATTTAAAAATTTTAAATAAAATCTCATTTTATTGAAAATTTTAAAAATATTCCATATAATAATTTATATTTTATTATATTATAATTACGAATGACTAACTTAAATTTCGCCTTAAGTGCCAGCCTCAATTTGTATTGAGCCGCCCACAATGATCACTTCGATCCTCATTTAAAAAAAAAAGAGTTACCGCATAAATTGCTAGAAACTCAAAATAAAAGGCAGAAAAAAAAAATTTAACTCGATCCCTCCGGCACTACAAGAAAAATGACCTTTTGCGACTAATTTATAATAACGAAAAGACTATTAGCAACCAATTTGTAAAATGTCATTTTTCTTGTAGTGCGGCCCGGATGTGGCATGATAATTCCTACCTATATGTAAAGTCTATTGCTGGATGACAAAAATTTTACGTAGTGCACCGAACTGATTGGCACCCGTTAATAAAAATAAATAAATTAACAAGAAATATCAATATTAATTATATATTAGTGATCTATACTAGCTAGTCCCAACAATTATATATGATATATAATAATTAGTAACGTCTGGAATAAACATTAATATATTGCATACATACGTTGAATTAAAATAAATAAATGCTTGAATTTTGAAAGGACTTTTAATTAACATTTAACATGATGATGAATGTTCTGATATTAATGACATTTGGAAATTAAATTCAACCTCTTTTTTCTTGAACTTTCTACATTTACTTGCCAACCAAGCTGATCATCCATGCATGTGTATATAGTTTTTGTTAAATATCCAATTATTGATCTAAAAATTTTAAGACTATTGAATACTAATTTGGTTAAACCTTTAGTTTCCAGGATCATAACATTTCATCACTCTTTCAAATCTGATCATGTCCATATTAATGACCCACTCTATCGACGTGGTAGCTAGTCATTTTGTTTATAATGCTATTCTCTGTTTCTCTAACCACGAAATTCCTTTTGGTTAGCGACAAACTGTGCTCATGTCTGCAGTCGTACGTATTACCATATATATATGATGAGTCAATGATACATATTGGTGATCAGGCCCTTTTCATCTCAGCCAGAAATATTAATATTGCCTCCCCAGGTTTCTGATCATCTTCATAGGTACTCTCTCTCTCTCTCTCTCTCTCTCTCTCTCTCTCTCTCTCTCTCTCTCTCTCTCTCTCTCTCTCTCTCTCTCTCTCTCTCTCTCTCTCTCTCTCTCTCTCTCTCACAAAGATATGTATCTATATATCTTCAAAATTACTGATTGCGATTCACTGATTGCGATTCATGATATGGCAGAAAGTGCAACTATCGGAGTCGCTCGGACGCTATCAAGCTAGTCATGTCACTGCCGGGACTGCTTTTTCTCTTATTTAATGACCTATATATATAGACATATATAAACATCCTCTTTAGAATGCCTGAAAGAGAATAAAAGAAAAGGAAAAAAAAAAATACAATAATTTCAAGAACTAATTAAAGATGATTGGTGAATTATCATCAATCATATATATATATATAATATGTATGTATATATAATATTAATTGTAGATTTTGTTGTTTTCAAGGTGTCAATTACGCGCGTCCTTTCCAATGGCTAAGGATCGAATTGGATCGGCCACAACCTCAGGCGACAGTAGTACCATAGAATCGAAACTTACCAAACATGCATATTGTACAACAATATCATAAAGAATTGAGGTTTTGTTTAATATTAATCGTGATCATGATGACATGTACTAAAAACTGATAATATTTTTAATTAAATTGTATCCTATATATAATATATATAATCGCTTGTTCCCACATAAAATAAACAATAATAAATTGGGTAAGCCTTACCTAATGATGTTAAACCCTAACTAACCATTTCCCTTAATGAATGAGCTAGGCATCTCTAGATCATACTCCATCAGATATTGCTAAAGCAACCACGAACAATATTGCATATTTCTTTGCTTAAAAATTAAACCTCGTGACTCTCTCACACCCACCAAACCCTAGTATTTAATTAATTACTTGTTCCGTTTTCTTCTTCCATTGGTCTCAAGAGTTGAAATCTATCTAGCTTGAGGCGTGTGTGTATATATATATATATTTATATAGTGATAAAATCATTAGAATATAAATATTAATACAAAATATTATTTCATGATTTTTCAAATTATGTGCCATCCATGCCGCACAAGATTTTGTGCTTGTTTTGAAGGGAAAAAAAAAAAAAAACGATTGGAGCTAGCATATATTAAGAGAAACATGAAGATCATCATGTGTGGGACCAAGTGTGAAAATTATTGGTCACCTTTTTTAATTTAGTTAGGCCAAGAAGTTTTGATCTGAGGTATCAAAACATAAAATATTAATAAGATTTGATGTATTTTGTTACGTTATACTTAGTTGTATGTACAAATAATTTATCATAATTGTGGTGATCTGTTGACGGAGAAATTAACAATTATACTAATTATTAATTAAACCTAATTAAGATATTAAAATTTTCCACTTTCCTAGTCACTAGGGAAAGAAATTTGAGTATCAACGACGTACACATCTTATCACCTCTTTTCTGTAATCAAATCAAGTGAGCTGATCACATAACCCCAATATTTAAATTGAAAAGGCTCAGATCAAGGCCGATTTAACTTGGATGTCACTATATATGTGGTGCCCATTGCCTCCAGCACCTAAAATCACTTTATTTTAGCTAAAGAAAATGAAAAACGAAGATTAAAAGGCCGTCTGTGATCATGAGATTGATGGAATTCTAGCTAGCTAGTGCATGCATGCGAGCTGCTAAAGGCCTTTATATATATAAGTATAGATATAGCACTCTTCTAGGCTTATAGCTAGACTATTGACAATAATATCTTACAAAATAAGATTATATATATTAATTAGAGAGTTAGATCTATATATATATATATATATAATGGACGAATCTTAATCTAAGGGCCGCGTTGTGGTTCTTGGGACTTGAGAGGGAAACAGCCACATCCTTCTCAAGTGGGTCACTTTCCTGAGATGATTTCATTAAATAATATTGGACCAACATTCTCATCATGGTGTATATGGCTCCACTCTTCTCGAGATGATTTTACTTTCACTTTCACACTTTACTAGTCTTTTTTTTTTTTTTAAATCATTTTCACAAAGAAAAGAGTACTAATAAAAGTCTTAAAAGTTAGAAAAAAAAAATACCTATGTTAGTTTGTCTTTGGATAATTAAAAATTTAAAAATCACACCACAGGAGGAGAATCTACCAAAATTTGAAAATAAAATTATAAAGTTAAAAATTATAAAACTTAAATTAAAACTAAATAGAAAAACAAACCTTGGCAATCAAAGAAAAATTGTACTTAAATATAAACGAGAAAAAAAATTAAACGAAAAAATAAATCGGAAAAACACTTCAAATTAAAAATATAAGAATTTAAAAAATAATGAAAACAATATATATTAAGTGAGAAAAAAATAAACATGACAACCAGCTTGGGAGGAGAGGATCGAGGGGTACTCACCCCAGGCCATCATTGGTGCATGTACGTATTACTAATCAACGTTGAAAATTTGCAACATGCAATATCTTCTATACGGCATAATTTGATTTAAAAGATAAATTTTAAAATTTAAATTTTATAAATTAAATTATGATACGTAAATTGTACTATAACATAAAGACCTTCAAATAACACTGCTAAAAAAGTATATAGTTGTAACACATGCATGATATCACACTATTGGTGTTGATGTGACAAGTGTTGTCAATATTTTGCCTTGGTACGTGATTACCCAAGAAATGAAACTTCAGTATTTCTAATGACAGGGGACCAATTTGTAATTTAGACAAACCCTAAATTTATTGGTGGCCTCGGGTTTGGGAGAGTTTTAGGGTCGGCCCCATGTAGAAAATGACCTGAAATTATTGAAAGACATAGCTAGCACTTGTGAAACAAAAATGGAGGATGGTGTCATATGAAGATGCATGGTATATATCTATATATAAGGTGGTCCTCAGTTCAAATAAGTGGTCCACGTGGCATTCCCGGCAAGGGGTGGCCCTGGCCACGTGGGAGAAGTGGTCCAAAGTAAGGGCATGGAGAGGTAGTGTTGAAAGTTTTAACCATTGTCCGAAAAAGAGAGATGCCAGGCTGTACATGTTGAGCAGCAAGAGCTACTAGCAAGCAGTTTCTGATAATGTTTTGAACATGCGGGAGGGAAAGAGGCTCTCTCTTTATAATGCACAGCCTTGCGAAGTAGTGTGTCTTCTTTTGGGTCGATCGTAAAGACCAAAGACAATACATGAAGTCTTTTACAGTATTTTGAATGTACCTATTCGAGGTTGGATATATATAGTATGTGTTGTCCTACTTGAAAGTTTTGAAAGGCTCCAGTAGTACTACTGGCAATTAAAGCTGTATGTTTTTTTAACTGTCAATTCGTGCTGCTTTGCTTTATTTATATATATGATACGATTCCCAGTTTGCTGTGAAGCTGTTTCAAGCATGAAAATTGACATGACAATAGAACATAAACTTCAGAGTTCAGGTTACATTCGACAAAAAGAAATAATGTACGTTACGCTATATATATATACACACACACATACATCAATGGGTGAAAAAGAAAGGGATAAAGCTACAATGCCAAGGACCAACCATATTTGTGATTGGTGTCTTGGCCAGTAAAGTTTGAAATCTCATTTTCGCCTAACAGAAGGCCATGCAGTACTGATGAGTAGTAGGGCTTCTTAATTAATGTACGTAACAACCAACTAATTTTGTGTTGGGGTGCAATGTCGATGTTGTAAAAAACTTGAGTTTGTTAAGTGGATTGGTGGCTCACAATCCGATAAGTGGTATTACAGAAGCCAGAACAACATCGTGAGAGATCAGGGATTGACGTTGGAGTCTATCCACAATAATGTCACTCCCTTAACACATGCTAATTATAATTAGGTGCGATGTCGAATGCCCTAAACTTTGAAATCTCATTCTCGCCAAACGGAAGGCCGGCCAGTAGGGTTTCTTAATTAAAGTAACAACCACGTACCTTTTGTTTTGGGGTGTGTGGGGGTCCACAATACTAGGCGTTACTTTTTACAATGGCTTATAAACAGTAATATTATATATAGTTACTTTTGTATACTTTCTACGTACTTTACTGATATGATTGATTATATCAATTTTTTTTAATACTCAATTAATCATATCAATAAAGTGCACAAAAGAGTACATAAAAATGACTACAAATAGAATTTTTAATTAATTTTGAGTGAATTGGCAGGGTATGGTACTCCGACATTTTGGGACCTAAAGAAGAAAAAAAAAAACCAATATCGTGGAATCCATGTGCATTTTAAGCTGCAGTGACGATTCGGTTGAAGTTTTCATCCAGCTTCTGGGATAACAAAGTTCATACAATGCGTACGAATCGATGCCTAAATTTGCAAACTGGTTACGGGCCTTGAGGTTTTGATGCGTTCTTCTTCTTGCTTCAAAGGTCCATGATATTAGTTGGAGTAGAAGACTGATACTTGGGCCCATTCACCCAGCTTCCATAACATTGATAGCAGGCCTGGTGTGGGCCTTTTGTCTTGCTCCCAGCCCAATAGGGGGCAAATGGAAATGTGTGGCGCTAGGGGAAATTTCTGTACCCTTTTTCTACCCAATAGTGTGAACTTTTTTTTTCCCTTTACTGTTGTTTCTATTTTTTTCAAATATTTTTTTAATCCATTTTAATATTTTTAAAAATTAAAAAAAATTATTAAAAAACGCTTACTTAATTATTAAATACAAAAATACAAAAAATTGTTACAAAATAGGTGTAAATCATAAGTTCCCTTTTACACTTGAACAAAAGACACGTTGGCCTTGAAAGAAAATCATAAATTCGAATGAGCAAATCATAAATTCAAACTATAAAATACTATATCCTTTTCTCGGCCATTTCCCAAAATTAACAGGAGAAATTTATCAAAATGATTATGCGACACAATGTAATTATTTTGAAAAAAAGTTGAGTCTATTATTAAAAAATTAATTTTTTCATATGAGTCTCATATTTAGTACTTGCTTTTACAAAAAAAATATGTAGTACTTATACATTAATTTATGACTGCAAATATCATTTTAAGCCACTCCTAATAGACTTAAATCCAACCTTGCTAATTAGCATTTTGGGTTCTGAAAATTTCATTTATAGGTACTCATGCATATATATCTCAATCTATTGAATTGATCAATAGTCAAATTAGTATAAGAGAAATTATATTTATAGTCTTAGAGTATGCAATTTATGGGTTTTTTCATTTGAAAAAAATTAAGTAAATATAAAATTTATATGAAAAAATTATTTTTTTAGTATTAGATTATTTTTTTTAAAAGAGAATACACAAAGACTATACACTCCAACACTCTATATATCATTACCGAAAAATAAAAACAAAAATCACAAAGTACGTACTATATATGTAGCTAGAATATACAGTAAAATCTAATGCATCAAATAGGCGTCGTCTTCTTCGGCACAAAAGAACGCAAAAACTTGTGAACGACTTTAATAAAAAGACATTTGCCTACCCTAAACCTTTGCCCAGATTCTTCCTTGATCACAACCTTCTTCTTCATCTTCAACCACCTCTTCGCTTTCTCCCGCACCGTTTCTTTCCTGGTGAAGATGTAGCTTCTGAGGAACCTTTGCCTTGAAGCAAAGCACTCATGGTAATGGTAGACAGTACTTCTTCCCAAGTTGAATGGAGAACGAATAGCCGTATTCTCTTCCTTCATGTTAGCTCTCCTGATCAAGAACTCTATGTCTGATTCCGGCCATTTGTAGAGCTTCACAAAGCTGCGTTCTTTCGCTGGTGGGGCTTCGCGCTCGGCGTTGTCGTCTAAACAACCTGCAACGCAGCTTGAGTTCATCTTCATCGTCTTCTCCATGGCTAGTATCTATTCGATCTCTGTGTATCCCTCGAAGTAGTCAAAATTATTGAAAACAAATAAGATCACAAGGAACTAGAGGATTATACTCTTGTTGGAGGATACATGTGTATATATATAGTTTTTTGTCACTCGAAGAGTAACATATAGCTAGTAATTAGGACTCTTTTCCTTGTCCAACTCTGTTAAGTCGACTTCGTAATTTCCTATTAGGAATAGTAAAGCTTATATATATAAGAGCGAAAAAAAATAGTCAATAATTATCCAATTCTAAGGTGGTTAATTCGTACTATAAGACTAGGCTGGCATTTTACATAGAATTTAATTTCCGGTTATCCCTTGGTGTTTTAGTTTGCTTGTTAATCCTTTCTAGTACCATACGTGTAAGGGAAGTTAATGTTTATCCCTTCTGGATGTTGTTTTTACTTTATATTCTTATCAGGCAGTCCAGGAGAAGATTGAGAATGAGATCAGGACGTACAATAAATCATATATATACTTGCAGAACAGAAATATGACTTCGTGGAAAATTATTATTTAAAAAAAATATCTATTTATGAGCAATGAACTCAGTCAATACAACGTTTTTCTTGAAAAATACATTTGTGGATCACCCCTGGCCCATCTTCCATCCAAATTTGCTCTTCTTTGCAAGACATGCAAATTTAGCTAGCAGATGAGCCGCCTTATTTCCTTCTCTATGTGTATACCGAATTCTTCACTGAGATCTTTTTCTTAAAAACATCCTAATATCCTCTATGATTAGTTGCGTTTCACTAATGGTATCCTTTATGATGGACCGTGCATCCCTTCAAAGACCACACTAGGAAAGCCAATTTCAGAACAGAATTCCACGGCCCACCATAGTGCCTTGATCTCGACTACCACTGGTTGTGTCGACACGTTCCTTTGATTCATGCACAATGTTGCCATAATTAGGACTATTCATCTGGGTTTCAAATTAAATACATTCAAGCTGGAACCCGAGTCTCAAATTCGGGCCGATTTAAGTCGGGTCAGACCCTGCCTGAAACCCAGATGTATCCGAGTTTTGAAAAAAAGGGATTGCGGATTGAACCCCTTTTTTTTATTTTTTTAACCAGTGTCATTGTAGCCACTCTGATTATGTGATTATGACTATAAATTGATCACTTTTTCCATTTTTACAACAATTATCAAGATCCAAACCAACTAAAAAATGATGTAATGTTACAAAAGTTACAAGCACCTACTTGATTAACAAATAAAATGACAAAATACATCCAGAATACAACTAGCCAAAAATAATTCTTAAAATATGCTTGAATCCAATGAAGAGGACCACGAATAGCAGCATATGACAATCCATCAAATTGCAAAATAAGAATCAAAGAAGAGACAATAACATGGAATTTTGAAACTATGGCATATACAAAGAAGTACTGGAGTAGTCACGTTGAATAGGCTGGCATTTCTATTCAATCCTATCCAGCTTAATTATAATACATGACGCCAAGGCATTTAGAAGTAAATAGAAAACTGAGTGTATGTGCCAAGGCATTTGGATCTACATAAGACAAATCCCATTAAACATCAATCATTGCAAAGGCCAAGAATTTACATGTGATGACTCGCTTTTAAGTGTATTTTCGCTGAAATAATTGTTTTTATTTTAATTAATATATCAGATATTTTATTTTATTTTAATTGCGTTTTTAAAGTCGGTTTTTAATTTATTTTAATTTATTTGAGGTTGTGTTTTATTTCTTTTAGTTGTTTTTGTGGTTTTAATCTTTTTGGCGGTTTGTTTCTTTTTCCCGGAGTGAGGACTGGACCTCATTTCTTTTCACATCTTTTTTTTCTTCTTCTCTTTTTTCTTTTTTTCTTTTTCCCTTCTTTTCTTTTTTCTTCTTTTTTTCTTTTTTCTCTTTCTTTTCTCTCTCCTCTCTCCCGCTCGACTCGGACCCCCCCCCGTGCTCTCTCTCTCTTCTCTCTCTCTCCCTACGCCGGCGTCACCTTCCCTAAGCCCTACCGCCGCCGTCCGGCCACCGTTCGGCCTCCCACCGGTCCCATTCTCTTCCTCTCCTTCCGGTCTACCTTCCCTCCAAAACCCACCCCCAACCGGCCGGCCATTTGGCCGGAAAAAGCCCAACAAGCACCCACGGTTTTCACTCCGATCCGCCGCCGTCACTCCACCTCCGGCCACCATTTCTTCACCACTTCATCACCGGTCCCTTGCCGTCCTAACCCACCCATTTCCGGCCTCCATCGACCACCGGAGCAGCTCCCACGAGCTTGTTTTCCGATTTGCCATTTTCGGCCATTTCCGGCCATTCCGCCGCCACCCACGGCCGTCCGTCACTTCCAATAGCTTCACAACCACCTCTAGACCATTCCCTATCAATTTCGTGACCTAGTTTGTCCCCGTTCAAAAGTGGGTTTTTCGGACCCACGGCCACAGTGAATTTTCACTGTGACGTTGCTGTTTTTCCGCCGTTTGCAACGCCTCGTGTTTTCTAAAATTGCCGTATAGCGCTGTAAGTATTTTCCAAACCCTATTTTCAGATTTAAATATATATTGCTCATTCAATTTATTTATTATCTGTTGTTGGTTGTTGATTCCGGACTGAGTCCGAGGAGTTTCGGGGGTCGGATGGATGGAGGATGGAGTTGCTTGATTATTTGATTTATGTGATTGGATCATTTTAATATGCATTGATTTGGCATTTCATGGTGCATGCACGTGTGTTTGTGGGATTGTGTGAAAAGCCTGTGTATTGGTGTGACTGGTTTTACGGGTGCGTGTGTATCACGAGCCCAAGCCGGGATGGGTTATTATCTCGGTGGAGCTCCTCTGGTCACTCGGGAGCGGAATAAACTGAGTGATGTCCCCTGAGTTATCGAAAGCGATAATGGGAGCGGGACTAGGGGGTGCTTGGCTACGAACGCGCCGGGCGCGGAACCGGGCATCGGCCTACTCACCGACTCCGTGGCCCTTCGCTGGCGAGGGCTAGAGGATGCTTGGCTACGCACGCGCGGGGCGCGGAACTGGGCATCGCTCGTTGGGTGTCACATGCGTGGCGGTACTCTGCGGTGTGACACTGGAGCCAGGGTGTGCGGATGACCCCTAGGGGAGGTCATGGTGCATACGGTTAAAATTGGATAATGGTTTGAGATGTCAAATGTGTCTTTTGGCGTGCGTGGAAAACTTGTGTTTTACGGGTTTGTGCATTGGGCATGTTTCATGCATCTTGTTTGAGTTATATGTGTTTTTATCTGGTAGTGTTTGGGTTTTACTTACCTGCGGTACCATTCGTGGTTCCGTAGCTTTTGGTGCAGGAGATGAGGTTGAGGAGGAAGAGGCTGAGCCCGAGGATGCGGCTCCGCCGGGTTGCTGATGTTATCTTTTTATTTGTTTAAAACTGTATTTGTGGTATATGTAATATTTTATCTATGTACGTTTTAAACAGCTTGTATTATGTTAAGAAAAATTCTGGTACTTAGTTATGACTATCTTATCCGCTGCGTGTTTCTCTGTACACTTTTGCTGCCTTGCACACACTCGGCACCCGTCGTTGGGGTGGTGACCCGGGTTGTCACCATCCGGACGTCTCAATTTCCCCCTGTTCGGGCGTGGGGATTTTGGGGGCGTCACAGGTGGTATCAGAGCGGTTTGGCTCTGGGTAAAACCACAAGTCCCGTAGGTAGTACCAGAATGTTTTTAAAGTTGTGTTTTAAAATTATGTTAAGTATAGTTGTTTTATTTGTTTTATTTGTTTATGTTTGGTTGCTTGTTTTATTTAGTTATGTTTTGGCATGCGGGTTTCTTTTGTTTCTTGTTGCGTGGTGCTGTTTTGTTTTGTTGGTTTTATGATGGTTTTATTTGTTTTCTTAAAGGAGGGTCAAGAGTGGTGTTGTGACAGAATTATGGGGAGACCAGGTAGACCAAGGAAAAATACTCAGGAACCGCAAGACAATACATCCAGGGATGACTCCATAGCCGAAGCAATTTGGCAGATGACGGAGTTCATGCAACAGAATATTAGGCCACAACAGGCAGGGCCTTGGCCACCACAAGGACCTTGGCCACCACAAGGGGGTCCTTGGCCACCATCAGGAGGGCCTTATCCACCATCAGGAGGGCCCTATCCACCGTCAGGAGAGCCTTGTCCGCCACAGGGAATGTATTGGCCACAACCAGGAGGTCCCTGGCCATATCAGGGAGGGCCTTGGATGTATCAAGGAGGGTCCAGTAGCATGGTGCAAGCCGGATGCACCTATGAGCGCTTCTTGGCGCATAGGACTCCACACTTCAATGGGAATGAGGATCCACTTCAGGCTGGGAAATGGATCAAGGATCTGGAGAAAACCTTTGAGGTGTGTGGATGCACTGAAGCACAACAAGTACTCTATGCCAGCTACCTCTTGCAAGGTATCGCTTCTGATTGGTGGGATACCAGGAGGGTGATGTTGGAAGCTGAACTGGGATCTTTCGCTGCGGTGACCTGGCAGCGTTTCAAGAAGGAATTCAATGACCGCTTCTTTCCAGCATCGGTAAGGAAGCAAAAGGCAAGAGAGTTCTCCAATCTGGTCCAAGGGGGCGCAACAGTGGAACAATACGCCCGGAGGTTCATAGAACTTGAGCGGTTTGCTCCTCATCTTGTTGCCACAGAGGAGCTGCGAGCTGAGCGTTTTCAGGAGGGACTACGCCCTGATATACGCCGTTTGGTGGTCAGCCATCGGATATCCACTTTTCAGGAGTTAGTGGATGTGGCCACCCTTATAGAGCGGGAAAATAATCTGTGTATGGGATCCCCTTCAGGGCAAAAGAGGCGGAGTTTTTCTGGTGAAGGAAGCAGCTCGGGTTCGCCTCAGAAGTTTGTTCAGCGGACTGGAACCCGATCTCAAGCATCCTCCAGTGTTCGCATGGGAGGACGTATGCCTGTTTGTGGGGTTTGTAATAGAGCTCATGAGGGCGAGTGTCGCACGAGTAGCGGACCTCAGTGTTATCGGTGCGGTCAAGTGGGACATATAGTTCGGGATTGCCCCGTCAGAGCTCAAGGAAGCCGTGGAGGTAGACACGGTGGAAGAACCAACCCGAGACAAGCAGTACAAGCCCGGGTTTATGCAGTCACACCCGGAGAGGTGGATGTTGAGGCACCAGCGACCCATGATGCTGGAGTAATCACAGGTATGGATTAATTTAATCTTTTAAGTTGGATTTATTTTTAGTGCATTTGGTTTCTTTGTTGTTTTTTTTGGATTTTATGGGTTGTGTGTTTGGTTCAAGAAGAGTTCGTTTGTATGAGTTTTATGCTTGTACCTTGTTTGATTCTGGTGCTTCACGATCGTTTGTGTCTTCCACGTTTGCTCGGGTGTGTAACTTGGTCACGGAACCGTTGCCGAAGGCTATGGTAGTGGCGCTACCCGATGGCGAGATGGTGTGGTGTTCCAAGGTTGCTTTGGGATGCCCGTTAAACTTTGAGGGAAGGTTTTTGGATGCTGATCTGGTGGTATTCAAGCTGTTGGGTTTTGATATCATCCTCGGGATGGATTGGCTATACCGATATTCTGCGACTATTAATTGCAGAAGTCGAACAATTAGCTTTCAGCTTCCGGATGGTGATTGCCTGGAATTTGCGGGGAGTAGATTAAAAGAAAAGCCGATGATTATATCGGCGATACAGGCAAGAAGAGAGATTGCATGGGGAGCGGATGCATTCTTGGTTCAGATGGTGTCCACGCCGTCTGAGAAGAAGTCCTTGGCAGACATTCCAGTTGTGGAAGAGTTCCCCGATGTGTTTGTGGATGACTTACCCGGACTACCCCCCGTGCGAGAGATGGAGTTTGTTATAGACTTGGAACCTGGAGCGGCTCCTGTGCATAAGGCTCCTTACCGCATGGCACCGGCTGAATTGAAAGAGTTGAAGACTCAGTTGCAAGAATTAGTAGAGAAGGGGTTTATTCAGCCTAGTACGTCGCCGTGGGGTGCTCCAGTTTTATTTGTTAAAAAGAAAGATGGAACCCTTCGTATGTGCATTGACTATAGGGAGTTGAACAAGGTGACCATCAAAAATAAATACCCTCTCCCGCGGATTGATGACTTGTTTGACCAACTTCAAGGAGCAGCGGTGTTCTCTAAAATTGATCTGAGGTCAGGATACTACCAGCTGAGAATCAGAGGGCAGGATGTGCCGAAAACTGCCTTCAGGTCGAGGTATGGACACTATGAATTTAAGGTGATGCCGTTTGGGCTAGCTAATGCTCCTGCCGCTTTCATGGATTTAATGAATCGGGTGTTCCAACCTTATCTGGATTCCTTCGTGGTAGTATTTATTGATGATATACTGATTTATTCCCGAGATATTGAAGAGCATGTGTATCATCTTAGTTTGGTACTTGAGAAATTGAGAGAGCACCAGTTGTACGCCAAGCTCAGCAAGTGTGAGTTCTGGTTGGAAGAAGTTAAATTTCTTGGGCATGTAATTTCCCAGGGTGGAGTGGCAGTTGATCCCAGTAAGGTAGAAGCCATTTTGTCATGGCCACGCCCAACTACAGTACGCGAGATCAGGAGTTTCTTGGGGCTCGCCGGTTACTACCGAAGGTTTGTTGAGGGTTTTGCTCGCTTATCCGGACCTCTCACAGCTTTGACTCGGAAGAATACAGAATTTGTTTGGTCAGAGAAATGTGAGAGAAGCTTCCAGGAATTGAAGAACAGGTTGACGACGGCACCAGTGTTAGCACTCCCAGAACCGCATAAGCCGTTTGTAGTCTTCAGTGATGCGTCTAAGTTCGGTTTGGGTTGTGTCCTTATGCAGGAAGGACGGGTTGTAGCCTATGCATCTCGTCAGCTTAAGGACCATGAGAAGAATTATCCGACGCATGATCTAGAGTTGGCTGCGATTGTTTTTGCACTCAAGATCTGGCGGCATTTCTTGTATGGGGAAGCTTGCGAGGTTTTTACTGATCATAAGAGCCTGAAACATTTGTTTTCCCAGAAAAATCTGAATATGAGGCAAAGGCGTTGGCTGGAGCTAATCAGTGACTATCAGTGTGAGATCAAGTACCACCCGGGGAAGGCTAATATAGTTGCTGATGCTTTGAGCCGGAAGTCTCATTTGGAAGATGAAGCCGGGCCGTCAGAAATGGATTCGTTACTTTATGGGATGAGAAGGCTCCTTATAGAGAGTTCGCAGCAAGTAGAGATTTTGTCTTCGGTTCTGGACATTCGGGTAATAGATTTTGAAGAATTGAAAGCTCTCCAAAGAAAGGATCAGAAGCTGCTGAACATCAGGAAAAGAGTCCGAAAATCTCGAGGGCCGTTGCACTATAGCATGGATAGTGATGGGATACTTCGGTTCCGAGATCGCAGAGTGATCCCGAAGGACTCAGATTTCAAAGAACGAATTATGGCGGAAGCTCATGCGGCCCCGTATTCAGTTCATCCCGGCAGTACAAAGATGTATCGTGACTTGAAGAAAAATTACTGGTGGGATGGAATGAAGAAGGACGTTGCCTTATATGTGGAGAAATGCCACACGTGTCGTCAGGTAAAGGCCGAGCATCAGAGACCTGCAGGTATGCTCCAACCCCTCCCTATTCCTGAGTGGAAGTGGGATGACATCACGATGGATTTCGTAGTGGGTTTGCCGAGAACACCTAGTGGGAAGAACTCTGTTTGGGTGATCGTGGACCGGTTAACGAAGAGTGCTCATTTTCTGCCTGTTAACAACACTGACTCTTTGGGTAAGTTGACTCGTTTGTATGTCAAGGAGATAGTGAGACTACACGGTGTGCCGAAGAGTATAGTGTCGAATCGAGACCCGAGGTTTACGTCGCAGTTCTGGAAGAGTTTGCAGGCAGCTTTGGGTACTAAGTTGAAGTTCAGTACTGCTTATCACCCGCAGACAGATGGCCAGTCAGAGCGCACCATCCAGACTCTGGAAGACATGTTGCGAGCTTGTGCCCTGGAATTCCAAGGGAGTTGGGAAAATCATTTGCCGCTCATTGAGTTTGCCTACAATAACAGCTACCATGCGACTATTCAGATGGCTCCCTATGAAGCTCTTTATGGAAGAAAGTGTAGGTCGCCCTTGTGTTGGGATGAAGTTGGGGAGAGTAGAATTATTGGACCCGAAATAATTCAAGAAATGCAAAGCCAAGTCCGGATCATTAGAGATATAATGGCGGCAGCTCAGAGTCGCCAGAAAAGCTACGCTGATACCAGGAGGAGAGAATTGTCATTTGAAGTTGGTGATTGGGTTTATCTTAAAGTCTCTCCCATGAGAGGTGTTAAGCGTTTTGGTAAGAAAAAGAAACTAGATCCGAGGTACGTCGGCCCTTTTCAGATTCTGGAGAGAGTAGGGTCCGTCGCCTATAGAGTTGCTTTGCCGGATTATTTTGGAGATGTTCATGACGTCTTCCATGTATCATCCCTGAAGAAGAGCTTTGGACAGCAAGAGCCACGTTTCGTCGACCCAGCAGGTATTCAGTTGCAACCGGATCTCACTTACGAGGTTGTTCCGTCGCAGATTTTGGATTGGAAGGAGCAACAGTTGAGGTCCAAGACGATACCTTTAGTTAAAGTGGCTTGGGGAGATCCGTTAGCTCAAGACTTCTCTTGGGAGCGAGCAGCGGACATGAGGGAGCAGTACCCGTATCTGTTCGGATGATGAAGGTATGTATTTTAATCTTGATCTCTGTTAGTTTGTGAGCGTTTATGTGGCTTGCTTTAAGTTGGTAGTTGATTTGCAATTTCGAGGACGAAATTGTTTTTAAGGAGGGGAGGATGTGATGACCCGCTTTTAAGTGTATTTTCGCTGAAATAATTATTTTTATTTTAATTAATATATCAGATATTTTATTTTATTTTAATTGCGTTTTTAAAGTCGGTTTTTAATTTATTTTAATTTATTTGAGGTTGTGTTTTATTTCTTTTAGTTGTTTTTGTGGTTTTAATCTTTTTGGCGGTTTGTTTCTTTTTCCCGGAGTGAGGACTGGACCTCATTTCTTTTCACATCTTTTTTTCTTTTTTCTTTTTTTCTTTTTCCCTTCTTTTCTTTTTTCTTCTTTTTTTCTTTTTTCTCTTTCTTTTCTCTCTCCTCTCTCCCGCTCGACTCGGACCCCCCCCCCCGTGCTCTCTCTCTCTTCTCTCTCTCTCCCTACGCCAGCGTCACCTTCCCTAAGCCCTACCGCCGCCGTCCGGCCACCGTTCGGCCTCCCACCGGTCCCATTCTCTTCCTCTCCTTCCGGTCTACCTTCCCTCCAAAACCCACCCCCAACCGGCCGGCCATTTGGCCGGAAAAAGCCCAACAAGCACCCACGGTTTTCACTCCGATCCGCCGCCGTCACTCCACCTCCGGCCACCATTTCTTCACCACTTCATCACCGGTCCCATGCCGTCCTAACCCACCCATTTCCGGCCTCCATCGACCACCGGAGCAGCTCCCACGAGCTTGTTTTCCGATTTGCCATTTTCGGCCATTTCCGGCCATTCCGCCGCCACCCACGGCCGTCCGTCACTTCCAATAGCTTCACAACCACCTCTAGACCATTCCCTATCAATTTCGTGACCTAGTTTGTCCCCGTTCAAAAGTGGGTTTTTCGGACCCACGGCCACAGTGAATTTTCACTGTGACGTTGCTGTTTTTCCGCCGTTTGCAACGCCTCGTGTTTTCTAAAATTGCCGTATAGCGCTGTAAGTATTTTCCAAACCCTATTTTCAGATTTAAATATATATTGCTCATTCAATTTATTTATTATCTGTTGTTGGTTGTTGATTCCGGACTGAGTCCGAGGAGTTTCGGGGGTCGGATGGATGGAGGATGGAGTTGCTTGATTATTTGATTTATGTGATTGGATCATTTTAATATGCATTGATTTGGCATTTCATGGTGCATGCACGTGTGTTTGTGGGATTGTGTGAAAAGCCTGTGTATTGGTGTGACTGGTTTTACGGGTGCGTGTGTATCACGAGCCCAAGCCGGGATGGGTTATTATCTCGGTGGAGCTCCTCTGGTCACTCGGGAGCGGAATAAACTGAGTGATGTCCCCTGAGTTATCGAAAGCGATAATGGGAGCGGGACTAGGGGGTGCTTGGCTACGAACGCGCCGGGCGCGGAACCGGGCATCGGCCTACTCACCGACTCCGTGGCCCTTCGCTGGCGAGGGCTAGAGGATGCTTGGCTACGCACGCGCGGGGCGCGGAACTGGGCATCGCTCGTTGGGTGTCACATGCGTGGCGGTACTCTGCGGTGTGACACTGGAGCCAGGGTGTGCGGATGACCCCTAGGGGAGGTCATGGTGCATACGGTTAAAATTGGATAATGGTTTGAGATGTCAAATGTGTCTTTTGGCGTGCGTGGAAAACTTGTGTTTTACGGGTTTGTGCATTGGGCATGTTTCATGCATCTTGTTTGAGTTATATGTGTTTTTATCTGGTAGTGTTTGGGTTTTACTTACCTGCGGTACCATTCGTGGTTCCGTAGCTTTTGGTGCAGGAGATGAGGTTGAGGAGGAAGAGGCTGAGCCCGAGGATGCGGCTCCGCCGGGTTGCTGATGTTATCTTTTTATTTGTTTAAAACTGTATTTGTGGTATATGTAATATTTTATCTATGTACGTTTTAAACAGCTTGTATTATGTTAAGAAAAATTCTGGTACTTAGTTATGACTATCTTATCCGCTGCGTGTTTCTCTGTACACTTTTGCTGCCTTGCACACACTCGGCACCCGTCGTTGGGGTGGTGACCCGGGTTGTCACCATCCGGACGTCTCAATTTCCCCCTGTTCGGGCGTGGGGATTTTGGGGGCGTCACAGCACTTTTGAATGTGAATTCTAGGTTCTTATTTATTTTACATTATTAATGCAAGTTAACAAAATGATAACTTGAAGGATAAAAAAACTGGTAAGATTCTAGAGAAATTTACCAAAACTAATACAACTACCTAAAATAAGAGAAAAGAAAGCATCTTTTAACTATGAAGGAGAGAGATTGTTTTCCTTTTCCTTCCATACCAAGCTATTTTTATTTCCTATCTATGGATACTGCTCTTCACAGTAGCCAGCCACAGTGGAAAATAATGTTTTTTATTTCAACTCACAGTTACAATTAAATAATATTTTCATTTCTTATTTCCATTTATTCCTTATACTGCCACAATGACCAAGTAGTCTCTTGAGTCTTGCAGTCTTTTCCTTATAGGATATTAGGATGTACAAAAATTTGATTGGCGCAAAGAATAAAGAAAAACTATAGAATGACACTGCTTGCACTGAGAGAGTAAAGTAAAGTTTGGACTGGAAACCAATCACCATGGGAGACAGAAAATTCAGAGTTTCACGGATGAAATAACAAGGTCAAACAGCTAGAAAAATAAATTAAGATATTTCAATATATTAATATAATATTTACCAAAAATATGTTGTTTATATGCAAATAAAAAAAGGGTAATCAAATAAAAAGGCTTTTGACAATATAAAGAACTCAAAATAAGCAGAGAAACTGATGAATGAAATAAACACAAGCCATAGTATCCATAGAAGTTCTATACATGAACTGGGAAACTTGCTTGTAAGAACACAAATTCTTAAACTGATGTAACCTCAATATATTTTTGTCCACAACATTATTCACATATATATCTTCATTACTGAGAATTAATTAATAGATAAACAGAACAAAGAAAAGTTTCACTTACTTTAGTTTTTTCCAACATGATTGGGAAAGCTGATTCAAAACAGTCTGCTGTGAAGATAAAACTAGATAATCATCTAAAAAAATATTTAAAAAAATAGAGTTAGATATATAATAAACTAAGTTAGATATTAAAAAAATATTTCAAATTTCAAACTTATCTTCAAGGTCCATCAACTCTATGTATTCTTCCAACTCCCGGATGTCAACAGGTTTGGTCCTTAACCACTTTTAGGTGCAAATGAGAGCTTCGACAGTCTCTAGAGACAATGAACTCTTATAATGATCCAAGATGTGTCCTCTAGTGCTGAATGCGGACTCTGAGGCAACAATGGAAATGGGGGTGGCTAACACATCACGTGCTACCTCAGCAAGAATAGGATAATGGGCAGCATTAACTCTCTAACAATCCAAGATATCAAAACTAAGTGATTTTGGTGCACATCGCTCCGAAAAATACCTATCTAGTTCTGATCTAAACTTCACAAACCCTTACTCCTCAAGGTATTTCTCTAACTTGCTATCAAATTTAGTTGAGCTACTAGCAGAAGTAGAAGTAGTGTTTGGCCTCCCTTGAACCACATTAGAACTCTCCCCACTAGCCACACGAAATTTTTTATACTGCTCAATCAAGCAGCTTAACAAGAGTTTAACCTTGGCCTCTATCTTATCCCCTAACTCATCCCATTTGCATCGTCGCAACCAAAACCTCATTGAGAACATTTTGTATCTTGGATCAAGCAAAAATGCAACATATATCATCAAGTTAAACTTATCTATGCTACCTCAATACTTTTCAAACTTATTTTTCATATTCGTGCCCATGGTCCTAGTGATGTTATCATTACTCATGCACATACCAATTAATGTATCTTCGATTGTGCACAATTCCTGAAAATATACATTAGCTCTCACATACAAAGAACCAAAAATGTTCAATCATCACTAGTGGGGTTCACGAATTCATTATCCACATACATATAATAGCGTTCAAAGGCTAATTTATGTTTTATAGCGGTGCTCAACATCAAGTATGTGGAGTTCCATATAGTGAAAACATCCAAGCAAAGCATTCTCCCGCTAATATTTTTCTCTATTGCACAAGCCTTGAATTTGGAAAACCTTGACGGTGAATTAGACTTCACATATTTGACAGCTTCTCTAATCGTTGATATTAACTGATTAACCTCTCTCAAACCGTCATTAATAACAAAATTCAATATATGGACAGCACACCGCATGTGAAGAAACTCACTACCCAATATGTTACAATTACTATCATTTATCCTCCTCCTCATGTAATCAACAGCAACATCATTAGAAAAGTCGTTATCAACTGTGATGGTCAAAATCTTATTAATCTCCTAATCACGCAACTCCAAATCTAACACCCTCCCAATAGTTTTGCCCTTATGATTGAGAATTTGGCAAAACTTTATTATTTTCTTATGCAATTTTCAATTGCAATCAATAAAATGTACAGTAATGCACATGTAGTTTATGTTTTGCACCGATGTCCAGGTATCAGTGGTCAGACAAATTCTTTGATAATCTAATAATTTCTTTAGTTGTATCTTCTCTTCGTTATACAGTTTAATACAATCCCTTTTTAGAATGAGTCGGGATGGTAATGTAAATCGAGACTCTAAATCAGCCACATACTCAATAAGCTCCAAGTGCTCCATTAGCCTAAAAGGCAATTCACACCTAATAAAAAACTTAGCGGTTGACACCCTAAATTTTTCAGCATCATACTTTACTACACCTTGTGGGCTACATACTCTTCCCCCCACATCCCTTTTACCACTAGAGGATTTACTTTTTTCAGCTCCTTTAATCCTAAGTAGGGAATTTTTAAATACATTATAAATGTGGTGATTCATAGAAAAGTGCCATTCTTGTAATGGCAACTATACTACTTACCACAATGATTGCACATAGCTTTTGGATTATTGGGGTCAATAGGTAACACTTTCTCAAAATGTTCCCAAACCACCGATTGGTTACTAATTGTTTTATTGGATTTTTTGGATAAAGGTAGGATGGAATGAGTAGGCTGTTGTGTATATGTGGATGAAAGAGTTAGAAAATTCTCATGCTCCTACATCAACTGAAAGAGAAAATGAATCAATACCAACCCCTTGAGTTGTACTGACATTACAACTCACAGAATCTTCATTTATCTATTATTGAGTAACAAACATAGTAGAATAAAAAATCAAATACAGTAAACAAATAACTAAACAAATATATAAACAAAGTTATAACATCATTAATTTAGAAGCTTATTTCATCTAAACCTGAAATGAGAGTGTATAGGAACATATTGAAGGCTACGCAATTTGGTGGAAATGGATATTTTGAGTTTATGTTGGTGTTTCATTGAAGGGGGTGATGGACAGGACGCTAAATCTCTTGTGGCATTGTTATCGAAGCTGATATGGTTAGGCGTTTTCATACTTTTGAAGAAATACAGGTACTAGATTTTAAACCCAAGTTCCTAGTTTAAAACTCGGCTCGGGTTCACTCGGGTTTAGAAATTCGGGTTTTGACCCGGATCAAATCTAGGCCGAAAACCATAACCGGGAACCCGGTCCAGATGAACAGTCCTAGCCATAATTAGCTCCCCTTCCCAATTTCAAATGACTATAACATCAAGGGCAGCATGCCAGTTTGCTTTGAGTATATTGAAATCTGGTTTTTTCCATCTTGCTTATCTATTTACACCTCCAATTGTATTTGGTTTATCCTTTGGAAAACATTGAGCTTGCTAGAACTCCTCAAGACCCTCATTTGCATATGATCTGATGATTGAGCTTGGGCTAGCAAACTTTGCTCATAAATGTAAGTATATATTCATTTTAAGCCAAATCTAGAGTCCTCCTCATGATTGAAGCAACCATCTCTAGCTCTTGTTTCTATAATTTCCTAACCATATCCTTCCATAACTTTAATAAATCTTCCTCCCTCCAAGACCATTTCTAGACGTACAAGACTTGAGGGATTAGCCTATACATCTGTTGAAGCAGTACAACTCCGTAAGGAATGATAGCACGATTCCATTTCTCTCTCACAAATCAAACAAAGAGGATTCTCAACAATTTTCCTATGAAACAGGTTTTTTTTAGTGGGTACGTAGGATATCATTAACACCTTTCCACACAGGTTTAACCACGTCTAGAACATTCAAATCCCAAATTTTCTTCCATCCAACAGATTCATCACTTTGCCTTGAGGTGATCTCTCCCCTTGCTCTTTTCCTTCTACTAACATCCATATGGTAATCGCTTTTAATAGAAAAAGTGTTATTTTCAATGAAGCCCCATATCAATTTGTCCCTAGCACCCAACTTGCTTATGGGTATACTACATAACATTTCTGCCTCTTATTTGTGCAAAATGTCTCTTATAAGACTTTCATTCCAGTTTCCAACTGCCCCTGTTTGTGTCTATAAGTAGTTCCTTAACATTTGAATTCCTATCTAGAATCATCACTGAGGATTGGATACTGAGGTTCCATTTGAATGTTAAGAGTATCTAAAATGATTATTTATGAATAGTAGTAAAACAGATTGTGAATAGTAGTGAAACAATTTGTGAATAGTATTGAACTATTTGTAAATAATAGTGAACAGTCTGAGAATATCTGAAAATAGTTGTGTTAGTAAACAGACCTTTAAAAGTAGGATTAAGTAACCATCCGTCGTCTCAGATTTTGATATCATGGCCATTTCCCACTATCCACATGATTAAGCCTTTTTTTAGCTTATCCATAGAATCCCATATATGTACTCCTCCATATCAGTTAAGGGCCACCTCCCAGTTTAGCCTCCAACAATTTACCATTCTTGAAGTATTTTTCCTTAATTATCTTAGTTGCCATTGAGTTAGAATTGGTCAATGACCTCCAAACAATGTTATGCAAGCATAACCTTATTAAAAATTTCAAATGCACCTAAACCCTAGTTGTCCACCAGTTTTGTTTCTCCAATTTTGCTCCAACTCTTCCACTAGATCTTTTCATCATTATGCATGTGACCCCACTAGAATCTGGCCATTGTCACATAAATTTTCTTACACGATTTCCTTTGTAACTTAAAAACACTCATTAAAAAAGTCGGAATAGCTTGTATAATTGCCTTAAAGAGACCATGGTCTCTTTACCTAATTGGGAAAGGAAATGATTCTCCCAATTGTTATTTTTTGCCAAACTCTCTCTGATGCCCCTGAAAGTGTAGTATCTAGACTTACCAACGTCTATTGTGGGCAGCCCCAGGTATTTTTCATAATTTCCACTAACTCGATCGAGCACATGCTTCCTTAACAATTTGATCTTATGTTTGTTGAGGCATCGGCCCGAAGCTTATTCATAGTACTTCTCAAGGAGATGTAAGATATATGTTCCTCCACTCTAACAAATTGGTCATGCAGGATGGATCAATTCAATCATATGCAAATATGCAATCTTAAATATTATTATTGATGGTACTGCATATTGTAGTATTTTGGTAGTCTAGAGGACATATTGTAACTAATCCAAAAAAAAACTTCGACAATATTTTATATGTGGTCTTTTTAATTAGATATTGAGGATCTTCATTAATCAATTTAATTATTAGACCCCCTTCCAATTTAAATATTAACTACTTTCTCGCAAGTTCCTCATATCCCCTTAATTTGTTTATGAATAAAATAGAAAGAGATAAGAGGGATCCACACAAGTACAGCTTTTCTACTTAAAATGCTACTGAAAAAATAGACATAGCGTATATATATAATACCATGAGGTTAGGCCAGTGACATGATAAGTTTCTTTTTCCTTTAATCCTGTGCATGCTTTCTTTTGTGTTTGGCAGAAGGCGGAGATCTTTAGCTGCATGCATATTATTGTATATTGTAGGGGACCGGTCGGTCTGTTGTCCCTCCTTACTTTTTGGGCATAATATGTGATATTAATATCGACATGCAGGAAGTTTTTTATAATGTTTGTGTTTGTAATCTGAGCCAAAACCCAAAGGAAAGCAACGTGACAAGAACCTCACAGGTATTCTAATGAGGACAGACATTGAGACGAAACATGTCATAGTTTAAGTTTTCTCTTTGACCTCTTGCAGAGAAACTTTGATTCCTGTTCTCTTTGATTGTTTTGTACGCTCTCCGGTCAGCTTGGTTTGGTCTTCCTCAATCTTGCTACTTGTCTGGTGTGCATTTATAAGGATTCTAAGCTTTAATTGTGATCTTTTACATAACTGTGAGAAAACCAAGCTAGCTATATAAGATACACACAACCACCGATGTATGAATTCTATAGCCGGCCGGCCATTAATTAAGGATATCGATAAAATAAGTTGCGAATTCTACTCTATGTTGTATTATATATGCACCTAACTAATTACCTCCATATATATTCTCCTGAATAATTCCATCTTCAGCCATTATACCGTATTAATCCAGGACTGGCTTGGCAATGGCAGCAACGTGCCATTAGCTTGTTCACTTCAATATCTTGACCTAATGATGGGAAATGTCATCAGTAATACTAGATACAGTGCTTTTAGGATGTATAAGTCTCACACACTCTCTTTAAAAGAAAATATGGGTTCACTATTAAAAATAAGTTTTTTCATATAGATCTTAAATTTAGTAATTTTTTTCAAATACAATGAATAATGTACAAATAATTTCCCATTCAAAACTGAGTCTTTGTTGGAGAATATTGTTATGGGTCTACCAAACCTGTGAGTTATGGGCTGTATTTGATGGCTATATGTGCTATGAGGCCCATTTTCTGTATAAATATGAGTTAGCTTGCATTCAACTTATACGCTTTTGGAAAAAGCTAATTGCGAATCAGTTTATTTCTGTGTCAAGCTACTTCGTTCCTTCTGTGATGACAAATTCTCTAACGAAAGCTAGCCTTCTTGAATGCTCGGAAGTACCTTATTTTGATTTCCTCTTTCCAATTCAATAGTTCCTTATCTTTATTTAGGAATAGTGACTGGTAAGTAAGCGCATCTACTACGTACTCTAGTACTTACTAAAGGAAGGAAGAGAGGCAGGCATGAGCAGGCAGGGCGGGATGATGCAAGCAGCAAGGGATTGGCTGAATAAAACAGATGCGACGAGTTTGTTCTTGGCGGCCCATGACCCTCGAATTTGATCACTATTCTTTCTAATTTCTTTCATTTTTCTTATACTTTACTTTCTTTCCATCCAAACATATATTTCCAGATCCATTATAAAAGATCTATAGATTTTGACAAATAGTAAGCATTGATGGTCAGAATCAGCTGGAGTGCTCTTCAAAACCTGTGAAAGAGACAAAAAGCAAATATTTCTTTGGTATTATAGATCCCATAAAGCCTTATAGTGCAGCGACTTACAGAGAGATATTTCACGGCCATGGATGAAAAAAAAAAAGGAAGAGTGAAATAAAATAAAATAAAAACACTAGTTTTTTTATGTAGAAAAATCATAATCTACGCCGGCACAAGGAACCCAACAACTTGTGAACGACTTGAACAAAACGACAATAGCCTCTCCTACACCTTTGCACAGATTCGGCCTTGATCGCCACCTTCTTCTTCCTTTTCAACCACCTCTTCGTTTTCTCCCCCACCGTTTCTTTCCTGCTGAAGGTGTAGCTTCTGAGGTACCTTTGCCTGGAAGCAAAGCTTTCGTGGTAATGGTAAACAGGACTTCTTCCCGAGTTCAGTGGAAAACGAATAGCCGTACTCTCTTCCTCCTCATCTTCCATGTTTACCTTCCTGATCAAGAACTCTGCGTCTGATTCCGGCCATTTGTAGAGCTTCATAAAGCTGCTTACTTTCACTGGTGGGGCTTCGGCGTTGTCGTCTAAACAACCTGCGACGCAACTTGAGTTCATCTTCATCGGCTTCTTCCTAGCTATATGGCTAATCTCTCATGTGTATAATTCCTCGACGGCCACCTTCTCAGTGCTCAAAATTATTGAAAACTTAGCGATTAATAATATCACAAGGAACTAGCTAGGGCATTATACGCCTGACGTTGGAGGATGTACGCATGTGTGTGTGTATATATATATATATAGTTTTTTTTACTTTCTAATATTCTTCTCAGGCTGTACGTCCACGATCGAGGAGATTGAGAGTGAGAGCAGGTACAATTAATAATATATAGATAGCTTGCAGAACATGCAGAAATATTACTTAAAGGAGAGAATTAATATTCTTTTCAGTAAGACGTATGGTTGGAAAAGGGTGGAGTTTGAATTCTTGGACGGATACATCGATCATTAGGGTTACGTAAGAAGAAAACAAACAAACAAACAAAACTTAATACTTGTGTTTGCTTTTTCACATCTTTTGGAAGTATGCCACTAATTCCCCACCGCGTAGTAGGGCTTAGCTAGGAAGGAACCTTCCCCAGCCTCTACCCATTATCCAAAAAGCCAACCCAAACTAAAGAAAAGAGAAAATAAAATTGTAGTACTTTCTATATAGTGCCCTAACATATCACTATTTTACAATAAAAAAAAAATATTTAATTCACAAAAAAATCTCACAAAAAAAAAAAAAAATTATAAACTAATGAGAGTTGCTCATGTATGTATGTGTTACATCTGATGATAAGGTTATAAAAGATCTAACATATATACGCGCGCATCCTATCAATCTAGCCACATCAACTCATGAATGTCATGTTGTAAAATCTCTTTATAAATCTAACACTTCTCTTTTATACATTAATATGCATCATAAATTGTAATAAGTTGAGATTTTCATCCTAATACTGATAAGTGTCAACATGCACTCTCAATTAATATCTAAATGTAAGTTAAGATAGATTGAAAAAAAAAATCATATATATGGCACAATCTTAATTGATTATATGCATGGTGCATATCGTAACAAACCCAAAAACTAGAACAGTAACAACAGTTTTATATATGTGGTCGTATTGATGATCTTCATTCAACTTATTACAGTACCCCCTACCAATTTAATTAATTAACTAGCTAGCTAGTTTCACAACCTAAATATTCTTGATGGATCCTATCCCTTTCTACTTTGAAAAAACTGACATAAATAGAATAATAATATAGAGTATATGTATGAGGTTAGGTTGACATTAGTTTCCTTTTGATCTTAATTTCTTGTGCTTTCTAATTTTGTGTTTGGCAAAAGGTGGAGCTAGATAGATGATGATCATCTTTAGCATGCATATATATTAATGTAGGGGACGAGTACTTATGTTTATTGTGAGTTTGGTAATGTTTATGTTTGTAATCTGAGAGCTGCCAAAACCCAGAGGAAAGCAACGTGACAATAACCTAACAAGCTAAAAGATATTAATTGAAGGAAAAATCTAATTGCAAACATACTTGTACACTAATATGTGCACCAATGTAATGTGATTAGTTAAAAATTAGATTTTATCGAAAACAGTGCTAATTTAAATTTTAAATGTGAATGAATCAGTATTAGTATGCAGATTAGTACGCAAATTTACTTATACGTAGCAAAACTCTTAATTAAATGGGGGAGGAGGGACAGACATTCTGACAAATTTTTTCACTTTTGATACACACAACCATCGATATATAATTAATGAATATTTCTTCTCGATATCGTATTAATATATATGCACCAAAAAAATTTACTCCGAATAATCAAATTAAAAGTTTATTTGTCAAATTTGTCAAAAGGATTGGCAGTATTTTTTTTTTTATGATTTTTATTGATATTATTATATTGATAAACCCACAGCCCCCAACCGCCGGCGGGCTTCCCCATTGGTGCATGCTAACTGAGGATTGGGACAATGAGACTGAAAATAAGCAGCATGCAAACCCAAATAAACCACACTCATATCCACGTAAAATTGAATTGAGTCATTAATCATGAGCCTAGCACTTCAGCCCATGACTAGCAATTGCTCTTGGGATCGATCTAAAAGGACCGGCCTTACATGGGCAATTCGGGCTAAACAATTTAACTGGTTTTGTGTTGGTTTATACTTTATATTCTTACAGAAATAGTCCGAATTTGTGTCTTGATTCTTTTTTTTTTATTATTATTGCTTAGTGATTAATGAAAAGTTTTTTTAGTGATGTTTTTCTTAGTGATTAATGAAATTTTTTTAGTATATCTTGAATTTTTTATTTTTTAAAAAATATTTAAGAATATAAAAAAATCAAAAAAAAATATTTAAAAAAAAAAAAACTTTTTTTGCCTTCCTCGGGGGATCCTTGGCACTACTCATATTGTTAATTGTTTTGATTACCGGGGGAAAATGAAATTAATATAAGAAGATGCCCATGTTTTTACCAAGAGGACAATTAATTGCCCGTTAGTACGTAGTTTGTGGTGGGTAGAGAGTTAGAGCTTTAAATATTTGGGGAGGAAATTTTGTAGATCCCATGCATCATCTGTCTTTTAATCTCTCACTTAAATTGTAGAATTCGTATCATTTTCCTTTAATCTTTCACTTAAACTTTTCAAGTTTATAGATAAAATTTGAAAGTAGATTGATATGATTAAGTAATGTTTACTCTAATAATACTTGAATAATCTCTCGTGATCTCCGGTACTCAAACTTCGGGTGTGGATAAAATAGCAAAGGCAAAGCATAATTTGAAGTAAAAAATTAGAAGTTTTTATTTTATGGGATTTAAGTGGATCTTAAAGCATGTTGATATATTTGTCAATTCTTTTCAAGTTTAATTGAGAAATTATGTTTGCAGTTTTGAAGGACTGCGTGTGTAATCTTATTGATAAATTTGGATAAAAAAAAATATCATTTAAAACAAATATTATTATAATTTTAATTTTTTTTAAAAAATATAATTATATGAGTAGTCTCTAAATGAAAATTATATATAGACTAACTCTTTTAGCTTTGATGCTAGCTTTAGTTCTTTTAGATTTTGTTAATTATAGGTAGGGGTCTAAATTAATGCTAAACTAGTCGTAAATCCACGTGTTGTGCGAGCCGAAAAGATAAAAATCTTTTATTTCAACCAGGACAGAAAAAAATGAAAGATTTTTTCCAGTAAGAGGGGAAAAACTGAGAAATCGAAAAGTTTTTTACACAAAAAAAATAAATAATAAAATATATAAAATAGATGTTAACGTGCCTTTATATATATACTAGTAGAGGAGAAAGTTGGGTTAGTTGGTTATTTAAGAGGAAAAAAATAATAATTTCTATAAAAAATTAATCCTAATAAAAATTTTAATATATAGGGAAGAAAATCTTAATTATTCTACCATTTTTTTATAACAATATTTAGAGTATAGTAATTACATGTTTGCACATATCAAAATAGAAAAACATAAGTTCAGAATTCAATATAAAGTAATGCAGATTCATCTTGTTGCTAGTTTTGACAAATTTGTTTAGGACAAACAAAATTCAAGTTTAATAAAAATATCAGTTCAAAATGTGTTTTTTTTTCATTATCATTATAGCTCTGGGCATGTTATATGGGACCAATCGAGACTAAGTCGAAGTTTTTGTGTTGTTGGTTAAATTTATCTGAATCTGCAGCAAGTTGAATCATCTAATACTTTTGTGAAATTTGTGTTGTAATATTCTCAATATATGATAAATGCTCTTGCATAATAAATATTTAATAGCATTGCATGATTAATAAAGACGTAAAAAATTAATATGCAGAAAATTGAAATACTGTAAATCAATATAAGTTTTATTACGCAATACAATTAGTTTATTGAGATTTTTACTTTTGATAATAAGAGTTATTTTCTATGTTGACTATCTTTTGTATATGTTGTAGATAAAAATAACATTTCTTACTGAAAAAGTGCTAATAAAATATGATATTATATGTAAATTTAAAACATGGGCAGCGTAAAATAAATTAAAAGGCAAACCAAAATAAATAAAAATGACAATCATAAACATTTAAAAGAAAAAAAAGAGTTAAAGCTATTTGTTATTTCAAAAAAATGTTTTAAGAATTCATTTAATTCTGTCTATGTGTGCCTGCTTTGTTTGTTCTGTTTTAGAGCTCATCAACGATTCTTGTTGTAATTCAAATTATAAAGATGTGAACATCTTAACACTATAATAGGGAAGAGACAATAGAAAGTGAAACCTTGATTCACCTTGTGATTCACGATGATCCCCTAGCCTAGCTTTTATTTTTGATAAGTTTCTTTCAAATTTAACTGTTATTCCATTTGTTTACAATTTTTTAAAAGGTTTTATGAATCTAAGTTTTATGGTTCAATTACTTAAGATACTGTAAGAGTTAATAATAATAGTCTTACTATAGAGTTTCTTATATTTTTAGAACATAAGAACATAACCAAATACAGCATAGAACATAACCAAAATATTAGAAATAATTAATAAAACAAATACAAGAGAACACATACAATAGCAAATGAAATCCAAAGAATTTATAAGAAAACACATACTGTAAGAGTTAAGAAAACAAAGAATTAAGAAAACAAATACAATAACATAAATCTCAACAACAACAAATAAAAGATAACAAAGTAAATCACACTATACACTTACAAAGATAAAAACTAGAAGTGTATGGAACTTTGGAAGTCCCCAACGAACAAGACTCGAAAAGAAATCACAAGAAAAAACCAGCAAAAAACAATAAGCGTTGAAATAAAGAATGGAAAAAAAAAAAAAAAAGTTAACAAGAAATGAAAATAACCCATAAAGAAGAAAGAAGAAAGAAGAAATAACTCATTAAGAAAATATACAACCCTGAGAGAAAACCAAACAAGTTATCACCAAACAAGTTAACAGGAAACAAAAATAACCCATAAATACCCTTTAAAGCTGCACTGTTCTCCTGAAGTTCTCCCAGGATGTCCTATCACCGTGTAAAACCACCAATTAAACCACTGCAAAACCAAACATATATGAACAAAGAAAAAGCATAGATTTCTTTCTTTATTTAAATCTCTGACATTGATTTAATTTTACTGTACACAAAAATCTTGAAAGAATATCATGACATTGATGAATTAAACTGGCGAAATCATGCATGGTTTTTTTTTTTTTAAAAAAAATCATCTTTTATTTTTTTTTCTTTCAGTAATGAGTACATTTTTTTTATCCACAGACATGTGTTCTTCTTTAAAAAACTCTGACATGTATTTAATTTTAGGAAAAATATATACAGCAGCCTCACACTTTTTCACACCATTAAAAAATGTGGATTTACTATTTTACCATCTTCTATTTTACACTTCAAAAACGATGGTGTGTTGGGTGTGAGACTGTTGTGTAGTAGTTTTCTTAATTTTATTTTGTAGGAAAGAACAATATGGATAACACAAAAACAGGATCATGAACATGCAGAAAGAGACATGGATGGATTTTATTTTATTTTTTTCAACAATGCCATACATTTTTTTTACTCAATTAAGAATATTTTTTAATTTTTTAATTTGTTTTCTAGGTTCTTATTTATTTATTGGCTAGATGAGATATACGTGTTTTTTTTTTCTTCTTCTATTTTTTATTTGTTTTTTAGGTTTTGATCTATTTATTGGCTAGATAAGACATACATGTTTTTTTCTTTCCCTTCGGTGGTGAGCGTGTTTTTTATTTTTTATTTTTTTTATCCTTATCATGATAAGTTTTTAATGTTTTTTATGATTTTTTAATTCTTATAATTTTTTAATTCTTTGACATTTCTAAATGCATGACTGACAATTATTTTAAATGTAATATTTGATTATGTTAAAATCTAACTGGCCACAATCATCTATACACAAGACTGACAAATTTATATTTCCTATTCGCATGAATTGCCGAGGGATACAAGGGCGTACTGACATAGCCATAGTTCATTGATAGAAATAAACCCACACGATTGTACTGATGCAAGTGGTGAGAAATCTAAACCGACGACTGTCACAGCCATCGGAAATTATATAATAAATAAATAATTCACTGATAAATAAACACACGGAGGACAGGAATAAATAGAAACAAATTATTGAAATAAATTAGATTTTTGCACGGATTGCAGTAAATACACACAACACACGGATAATATATGGAACGACTAAAAATATTGTTTATTACTATAATAATTGGATAGGTACTTATTATAATAGAGAGATATATTACATATTGACATGAAATATATATGTGCTTGCATGCGAGGTATGAGCATGCATCATGCATTGAAACATGTGGAAATAGATGCTTAATTTTAAAATATTTAAGAAATTCTAAGCAAATGACAAATTATAGAGTTATACAATGTATAAATACTGTACACTTATTTAAAAAAATTAAATAGTTAATAATAAACTCAACTCTTTTTAAAAAAATAATACACAATAATCTCACAATCTTATAATTCTATTTAACATTATTCTAATGGTATTAAAAAAACTCAACTCTTTGTTATTTTATTATTATTTATTATTTATTTTTATTACTATTTATTATTTTTTATTATTATTTAATATTTTATTGTTATTATTTATTTATTATTTATTATTATTTACAATTTAACTGAACATTTTCCAACACTCAAACTCAACCTAAATCGCATTTCATAATTTAAGAAAAAAAAAAAAAAAGAGGTTCTTCTAGGTACAGACGAGTTGTGAACAATGGCATGTACCAATTTGACGTGGACTGCTGTTGTCGGAGTCATTTTTATTTTTATTTTTCTAAAAAAAAAAAAAGACAAGAAGAGAAGACCATCGCTTCCCAGATTCCCTCTATCCATCTCCCCTCCCCCAAATCTCATCTTTCCCCCCTAAAATTAGCCGCTTGTGGATGATACTTGCTGCCCCTTGCTGCATCCCAAAACTCCTCTCTCTCTCTCTTCTACTGTGAATACAACTTTTCTTTATTAATCTTCGACATCTACGGTTCAGAATTAGATAAAATAATAATTTTTGTAAGAGAGCAAACCAGATCCACACAAAGCTGATCAACTGCAATGGTTGAATGGAATATCCGTCTAGAAATAGAAAAATGTGATATCTCAAACCCATTACTTCGATCATCAAGAGCAGGAGAATCCAAATAAGAAAACAAAAAAGAAAAAATGGGAAATTGGAGGTAGAGCAGTGTGAAAGATATTCAGAAGCTGAAGATTTCTTTTATTCTTTTTCAATTTAAATCATGCCATTGAGCCCAAAAACGGTGAAAGCAACAAAGCCAAAAAATTCTAAGCCCAAAAAAAAATTAAAAAGGGGAAAATATCTATACAAATCTACGACTTTTCTCTTCCTTTTTCAATCCTCCTGATGTCAAGAAAATGCTAAACTGGAATTTTTTACCCATATCCTAGGAGATCGAATTAAAGATGATGTAAAACCTTGTCCTCTGCTCCTTCACAAGCTTAGCACATTTTTTGGTTAAAGCGCATCTTCTCTGTTATGGGAAAGTCTTTATGAAAGGAGTAGTCGATGAGTAGCTTCTAGATTATCTGTTTTGTCTCCGGAATCGGTCAATTCTATCTTAAAATAAAACGAACCGTTTTATTTAACTTACAAGTGGAAGGTTGGTGCCCCTTTAGTTCCGAACTGCTTGTATTAAGAGTTTTCCAGAAAGAAATTAAAAGCTTATTTGGCCACGTGGACCTTCGTCAACCTGAAATAGAAAGATTCGATGTTAAGTATTTGACATTTGAGAAATAGTTTTACAGTCGATAGATGCAGTCGGCGTGCAGTCAGTTATAAAAAAAAATTAATACAGAATCTATATAAAAAAATTATTTTTATAACTTTTTATAATTAATATAAATTCCTCTTAATATAAAAAAATTTTTTTATTATTGATTGTGTATAGTCAACTGCACGCCGACGACCGTATATAGCAAAGCGCTAGAATCGAAACTACTCCCGAGTCCAACACAGCAACATCGACTCCTGGTTTTGGTGAATTTTACGGAGGTTTTGGTGATTTTTAGCTCACGCCTGGTTTTTTGCATAGGATCCAAGTAGTCTCCCTTTTCCATTTACTCATTGCCGGTACCCTTTGCTTTCTGTCTTTTGTTCCTCTTTTCTCTTACTGAAATGTGTATGTGACTTCGTTAGAAAAGGATCGGTCCTTTGCAGGACCAAAGAGAATTGATGCTGTGAAGGATAACATCTTTTGCCGTCTCTAATTCTTCTTTGGTGACTGTGCATTCGTGGTTGTCGGGAATTTTATCTGATAGGCGATTCGTCAGATTATATTCTCTGCATATTCTTATTCTTTCTGGGGTGAGTTTCTGAAAGTTAGTGTTTTTTTTTTGCTTCATTTCAGTTTAGCCTGCTGTATTATTTACCATCTGAAAATTGTCAAGCTGGGAGATTCTACTTGCTGTATATGTATATATATATATATATATATTTTTAATTGGATGGGGTTGGTGGAGGATGTATAGAATCATTGATAGGGTGTTCGATGGTACTGGGCTGAATGTTCAGCCTCTTCGTTTTGGTCGTTGTTTCAGTATCATTTTCGAGATTTTAGGAATTGAAGCATTGTTGGCAAATTTGTATCTGTGGTGGTGTGTGATCATTAGGTGTGTTCTTTCCTTTCTTTCCCCCCATAGACAAAGCGTTCTTTTATTACTTGTTCTGAATGTTTTGATTGGCGAAGGATAATGTCATTTGTCTAGATTGGGATAATATATTCTTTGATTCTATCTGCTTTTACGCGAAGAATTCTAGTCCATAAGGTTTATTAGTCTCTTTGATATCTTCTAAATTTTTTGTAGACTTAGATACGGTTTCTCTTTCAGGCCAGTTAACTCTCTGGGAATTACTACTGTAGTGCTTCCCTCCAATGTTTTATATTCCTCTTTGCTTCTAGTTTCTTTAGTTTTCATCTCAATTTTGTTTTTTTAAGTTCCCCGATTAACTGCTCTCTCAAAGTCTGGAAGCTGTGTCCCATAGTAAAGCACAAGTAAAATTATGGGACGTGGCTTTGGTATATGTTTCTCATTCTCAATGCAAATTCTGTTGCTTGTTCTGAGATTGCCATTACCTTCAACTATGTTGCATATTACTCGTGCCTTTATATTGTAGATTCTTATTCAAGCATATGATTTACTATCTGAAAACTTAATTAATCTTAGAAACCTCTTCCATATTATTCCTCATATTAAACTTGACCAAATAGTAACAGTAATTCTAGACTCTCATCCTCGTCATTGATGCCTTTATGAACTTCTCAACCTAGTCATCTGCAGTGGTCAGAGATGTTCTATGCATCTATCAAAATTACTTTGAACAGTTAAAGTATAGTTCTCTAATTCAAATGAACATATTGGGTGCAGGGAAATATAATATTTGGCATTATGGGCTGGCTGGCCAAGGTTCTTAAAGGTTCTGGCCATAAGGGGCAACATCATGGGAAAAATCAAGATAGAATTTGCGATGAAGCTCCTCATTCAGAGGTAATCATGGTTTTTCCTTTTCATGGATACACTCCTGTGGGTCCTGCTTTTTTATTTTTTAACAAAGAGGAAGGTACCCCGTAATCTATTAAAATACCCTCAGTTGTGGTTCCTGCTCATCTGTAGTATGCGCAAGCCTATCCTCTAGTGGTAACTGATTTGCTGGATAAAATTCTCACATGTTACTGGTTAATTTGTAAACCAGCATAGCTTCTGAAGTGTTAACATTCTTGCTTAAATTATGTGCTACCTTGTTTCTTTTATTGCCCAATGCTAACCGGAAACCTCATATGCAGGATGAATTGAAGGAGCAACTAGATATTGATCATGCTATTGCACTTTCCCTTTCAGAACAGGACCAGAAAGGGAAAAAATCAATTGGTAAGTTGCACAGTTTGCCTGTGCTGAGATTGACGTGATTCGATTGTTATCTGGGCAGGTTTGTTGGATTCTAGTAAATAAGTGTGATGACTCATCATTTTAGTTACCTTACGACGACACACCGAGAGATGTTTAGCTTGAAGTGTAATGGTATATCTCAAGTACTTGCGTTATACACACATGAATATATGCTTCAATGTTGGATCTATATTTTCTGTCAGTGTTCTGTCTATTCTTGTTACAACGTCAAAGGCCAGATTGTTAGTAAAACTTTGTTATTTCTTTAATTTCTTTTTGCTGATTACAGAGCTCATAAAATTTTTAAATCACGAATCTCTATGAATGAAATCTGGGCAGTAACTTTCATAGATAAGAGAAATAGCTAAACTCTTTTCTGACCCCTGCCTCATTCTTACCTCATTTCAGGCCAGGTTTCACTATTAATTGCTTAATATATCATACTTGCCAGGTTTCCCTAAACCTGAAAGCTCTATTGAAAGTTATTCTATGGGACTAAATGAATTCATAACAGGCTCCTTGAGAGTCATATGTTTTTTTTTGATAAGTAAAATAAATTATATTATCAAAAGAAGGCAAAAGCCTGATACAAGATTATACCACAGCTAGGTATGAACAATGGATATAAGGAACTCATGTAGCCCCAAACCATTGAAATCAACCGCCAAAGTCCATGTACAAAGAGTTCTAAAGAAAAAAACTATCAATTCCTCCAGAGATCTCTCTTTGTCCTCGAACGTCCTGTCATTGCGCTCTCTCCATAAACACCACATGATGCATATAGGGATCATCTTCCATACTACTTTTATCTGTTGATTTCCTCTCAAGTTTTTCCAACTGGCCAAAACCCCGACCACCGTCTCCGGCATAGCCCAAGCCAAATCCATTCTACCAAGTACCTCATTCCATAGCCTACTCGCTACATCACAGAGTATTAAGAGATGGTTCACCGATTCACCTCCCTTTCTACACATGCAGCACCAATCTGTGATGATCACCCTGCGCTTCCTCAAATTATCAGTTGTGAGAATCTTACCCAACGCTGCAGTCCACACAAAAAAAGCTACTTTTGGTGGTGCCTTATGTCTCCATATCTTTCGCCACGGGAACTGAATAGGTGTCTCTTGAGCAAGAGACTTATAAAAAGAGCGCACCGAAAAAGTACCTTTAGCTGTAGGTATCCACCATAAACTATCCTGTGAATTGTCCGGTTTAGTAGCATACAAAAGGCTATAAAAGGCTTCTATACTGCTCAACTCCCAATCTTGTGCCACCCTACTGAATATGATATTCCATTGAATTTGTTCCCCTGATCTTTCCAGTACATCTGCTACTGAGGCATCAATATCTCTTGCAACTCTGAATAGTGAAGGAAAAGATTCCTTTAGTGCCACGTTATCACACCAAGTGTCGTACCAAAACTTGATACGGGTTCCTCCTCCCAAACGGATTCGAGTATAACGAATGAAGACCTCCCACCCTTTTCTTATATGTAGCCACAAACCCACTCCATGCGCTCCTCTCACTTCTTTTGTACACCACCCCCCCCATAGGCCCCCATATTTGCTCTCTATAACCGTCTTCCACAAGGCTTCAGGTTCCTTGTGATATCTCCACAGCCATTTGCCTAGTAGCGCCCGATTGAAAGTTCTCATATCTCTAATGCCCAAACCCCCATTCGAGATAGTGCTACATACTTTATCCCACCTAACAAGGTGAAATTTTTGTTCCGCACCCATTCCACCCCACAAGAAATCCCTTTGAAGTTTCTCCAACCGAAATGCAACATTTGCTAGAATAGGAAACAAAGACAAGAAATAGGTGGGTAGGTTAGAAAGAGTGCTCTTAATTAATGTAATCCGCCCACCTTTTGACAAATATAATCTCTTCCATCCAGCTAGCCTACGTTCCACTTTCTCAATAACTGGGTCCCATAAAGAAGCCGCTCTCGAGGTCGCCCCCAATGGAAGTCCCAGATAAGTCATGGGTAAGGATGTAGTCGTACATCCCAAAATGCTAGCCAACTGTCTAATATGCCGAACACTTCCAATAGGCACCATCTCAGATTTTCCCAAATTAACGTTCAATCCGGAAGTTACTTCAAAACAAAGGAGAAGGGCCTTCAAAATTCGAATCTGGTTAGGGATTGCTTCACAAAAGAAAAGA